>NC_089196.1:32117039-32204539 GCF_963930695.1 Labrus bergylta
ACTAAAACTTTGTTCTCCGTCGTCCTGAAGGGATGAGGAAGGTGAACGACGCTGACGAACTGGTCGACTCTTTTCTGAGGAGGAAACAGGGCAAAGAATTTCAGATTAAAAGTTTCTCCAGTGAAACAGTTTCAGAATAAAACATCAGTAAAGATATTTAACCTTTAAGATAAATGAGGTCAGAGGTCAACAGACTCTCTCTCTTTCAGCCGATCTCTAAAAAAATATTTAAAAAACTAAACGCGAGTCTCTTTCGTACCTTCTTCTCCAGCTTCATGTCGAGCTTCAGGTCGATGAAAACCGCCTGATTTTTGGGCGTGAAGTCTAAAACCTGGAAGTTCTTCAGGAGGTCGATGGCGTCCGCCGCACCGTGGATCGTCCTCGGGTAAAACCTCATCACATACACGTCATCGACTGGCGCCCACGCCGTCTTCCCGTACGGCTTGTGTCTGTCTTTATCGTCGATCACCCTCTTCTCCTTCTTCACTTCCTTCTCCGCCTCCTCCTTCTTCTTCTCCTTCTTCATCGCCCTGACGAACACGAAGATCACAGAACCTTTAACGTACGGGCTTCCTAACTTTGTTTCTCTTCTTTAATCTTTGACATGAACAGACTGATGTGCTTCACAGCTTCACCCTGAGACTTTGTAAATAAAAGGTTTGTGAAGTCACCTGACGGCAGCGAAGGTCCTGACAGGTACGCTCATCTGTGACACGCCTGTGTGGGCGGGGCCTCGGGCTCTCAGCTGCCTCTGACATCCTGTAAACACTAAAAAACAAAAAACTCTTCATGAAGTTCAATCACACTTTGCACATTAAATGATACAGAAGACAATTTAAATGTTTTCATCAAAAACGTGAAAACGTGCGGACTAGTTTAAGTTAAATAAAGTTAAATAAAGTTAAATAAAGTTAAATAAAGTTAAATAAAGTCAGCCTGGTGTTGTTTTTACCTGTGCAGATTTATAGTTACACACAACACTATTTAACATGACTGAAAACCGTCTTTAGCTGATAGTAAAAAGGTCCCTTACCTAAATAACTAATGCCGAATTAAAGGCAGACCCTTAAGTATAACAGATATAACATTTAATTATTTTTATAGAAAAGTCTAAAGGGTGATTTAAAGAGAAAATGGTTAAATCTGAACTATTTTACATGAGGTTCGTTGTGACGTCATGAGCGCGACAGCCAGCGGACCGGTTAGCTGTCATGCTAACAGGCTGCAATAACAATAATGATTTAAATAAATAAATATATGAGGTTTTATTTCATTTTTTCTGTTAAATTAAAAACTACTGACCTTTCCACACAGTCCGCGTGCAGGTAGCCATGTCTGGGACTGCTGCTCCTCCGTGTGGAAACAACGTCAACTACACAAAGGTTCCACCTGGGACATAACGACACGGAATTGTTTATCAATTAAAGTTTGTAATAATTAATCTGTTAAAGAATATAAAGTGTATATCCCGGAGCTGAGCTTTTATCTTAAGTTCAGTAAATATAATGACACTTGTTGTAAATACCAGTCTTCACTTTTTAAACGTTAAACTATTAAAGTAGGGACCGAACTCTACATCCTCCCTCACGCGTCCTGAGTTTTATTTTCTTTATTTAATTCAAATATAAATAATAAATAATCAAAAATATAACCACATCAAGAAGACGGGATCAGGCGGAAGTGACGTTTGTTGTTCTTGTTGCGTTTCCGAGACGTTCAGGGTCTGATCGGGTTCATCAGCTGTGTCTGCATGTCTCCACCGATTCTCTCCAAAGATCCTCTCTCACTGCCCCGAATGAAGGTAAACACTCTCCACACCTTGTTGTCACGCTGCGGACTCGTAGTCCGAGTCGTCCCGGGTTAAAGTCACACTTTAATCCGCCTCATTGTTGAACCAGCTCCGCCTCGGTGACACCGGGCAGAGAGGGTCCTGAAGCCGGGCAGAGAGCGTCCTGAAGCCGGGCAGAGAGCGTCCTGAAGCCGCTACAAATATAAATCCATCGCGGTGCTTTGAGCTCTCTGTACGGTTCACCCGGTTTTAATCCGTGTTTATTCCGTTGTAATGATATTTAACAGTGTAAACACATTGAACATGTAGGGGTTACGGTGAGCGTGTGACAGCCAGGTGTGACAGCCAGGTGTGACAGGTGCTGAGCGGCTCCAACATGTCACATTCAGGGACCTAAAGTCACACAGTGTTCCCGTCTCTGGTCTGTCAGCTGTTAGCGCAGCTAGCTTAGCTTCATCTACTTTTATATAATATACTTTGAAAGTTGTTTAAATTAAAGAACAACAGCGGATAATGTTCCGTTAAATTAGAGATAAATCTCAGGTGTGTGTGAAGTTTATACCTGTGTGTGATTCAGTGAACAGGTTATATAATGTTCACCTCCGATTGACCTCATGAAGCTGCTCTCAGACTCACTGTGTTTATATTTAACATGTAGGCCTACAGTGTGATTCACTGCAGGAGTCACAACTAACCTATAACACGCTAATAACATGTATAATATATATTACTGTAACACGCTAATAACATGTATAATATATATTACTGTAACACGCTAATAACATGTATAATATATATTACTGTAACACGCTAATAACATGTATAATATATATTACTATAACACGCTAATAACATGTATAATATATATTACTGTAACACGCTAATAACATGTAAAATATATATTACTGTAACACGCTAATGACATGTATAATATATATTACTGTAACACACTAATAACATGTATAATATATATTACTATAACACGCTAATAACACGTATAATATATATTACTGTAACACACTAATAACATGTAAAATATATATTACTGTAACACGCTAATGACATGTATAATATATATTACTGTAACACGCTAATAACATGTATAATATATATTACTGTAACACGCTAATGACATGTATAATATATATTACTGTAACACGCTAATAACATGTATAATATATATTACTGTAACACACTAATAACATGTATAATATATATTACTGTAACACGCTCATAACATGTATAATATATATTACTGTAACACGCTAATAACATGTATAATATATATTACTGTAACACGCTAATAACATGTATAATATATATTACTGTAACACGCTAATGACATGTATAATATATATTACTGTAACACGCTAATGACATGTATAATATATATTACTGTAACACGCTAATAACATGTATAATATATATTACTGTAACACGCTAATAACATGTATAATATATATTACTGTAACACGCTAATAACGTATAATATATATTACTGTAACACGCTAATAACATGTATAATATATATTACTGTAACACGCTAATAACATGTATAATATATATTACTGTAACACGCTAATAACGTATAATATATATTACTGTAACACACTAATAACATGTATAATATATATTACTGTAACACACTAATAACATGTATAATATATATTACTGTAACACGCTAATAACGTATAATATATATTACTGTAACACGCTAATAACATGTATAATATATATTACTGTAACACGCTAATAACGTATAATATATATTACTGTAACACGCTAATAACATGTATAATATATATTACTGTAACACGCTAATAACGTATAATATATATTACTGTAACACGCTAATAACATGTATAATATATATTACTGTAACACGCTAATAACATGTATAATATATATTACTGTAACACACTAATAACATGTATAATATATATTACTGTAACACGCTAATAACGTATAATATATATTACTGTAACACGCTAATAACATGTATAATATATATTACTGTAACACACTAATAACATGTATAATATATATTACTATAACATGCTAATAACGTATAATATATATTACTATAACACGCTAATATATATTACTGTAACACGCTAATAACATGTATAATATATATTACTGTAACACGCTAATAACATGTATAATATATATTAATGTAACACGCTAATAACATGTATAATATATTACTGTAACACGCTAATAACGTATAATATATATTACTATAACACGCTAATAACATGTATAATATATATTACTATAACACGCTAATAACATGTATAATATATATTACTGTAACACGCTAATAACATGTATAATATATATTACTATAACACGCTTAAAATATGTATAATATATATTACTAACACGCTTAAAACATGTATAATACACTTTTAATATTTATATACTATAACACGCTTATAACATGTATAATACACTTTTAATATATATTACTATAACACGCTAATAACATGTATAATACACTTTCAATATATACCACTATAACACGCTTAAAACATGTATAATTCACTTTTAATATTTATATTACTATAACACGCTTAAAATATGTATAATACACTTTTAATATATATTACTATAACACTCTTAAAACATGTATAATACACTTAACAACAACAATATATATTACTATAACACGCTTAAAACATGTATAATACACTTTAATATATATTACTGTAACACACTAATAACATGCCTATCACATGTTTATAACATGTATATTACTGTAACACGCTTATAACATGTATAATACACTTTTAATATACATTACTATAACATGCTTATAACATGTATAATACACTTTTAATATATATTACTATAACACGCTTCTAACATGTATAATACACTTTTAATATATATTACTATAACACGCTTCTAACATGTATAATACACTTTTAATATATATTACTATAACACGCTTCTAACATGTCTAATACACTTTTAATATATATTACTATAACACGCTTCTAACATGCCTATCACATGTTTGTAACATGTATATTACTGTAACATGCTAATAACATGTATAATACACTTTAATATTTATATTACTATAACACGCTAATAACATGTCTATTTCACCTTTATAAAAGGTCATAAAGAACTGTTTTTTCTTGTTTTTAAACATTTTTTGTTTTGTTTAGATTGACAGTTATGCCCAAAGAAAAATATGATCCTCCTGATCCTCGTCGATGTTACACCATCATGTCAGCTGAGGAGGCGGCCAACGGGAAGAAGTCTTACTGGGCCGAACTCGAGATCTCAGGTAGGTCGATCAGTTTTACTGTGGGTCTGATGCTATGAACCAACCCTGAGAGGGTTAAAGGTCAGCTTTAATATGAACCTATATTTATGTTAAAAGATGGCTGTGACTCAGTTTTAGATCGACTGATGGACTCTTTACTCAGCAGCCTCTACCATCAGCGTGTGAATGTGTATGAATGGATGAGTTAATACTGACGGACTCTTTACTCAGCGGCCTCTACCATCAGCGTGTGAATGTGTATGAATGGATGAGTTAATACTGACGGACTCTTTACTCAGCGGCCTCTACCATCAGCGTGTGAATGTGTATGAATGGATGAGTTAATACTGACGGACTCTTTACTCAGCGGCCTCTACCATCAGCGTGTGAATGTGTATGAATGGATGAGTTAATACTGACGGACTCTTTACTCAGCGGCCTCTACCATCAGCGTGTGAATGTGTATGAATGGATGAGTTAATACTGACGGACTCTTTACACTGCGGCCTCTACCATCAGCGTGTGAATGTGTATGAATGGATGAGTTAATACTGACGGACTATTTACACAGCGGCCTCTACCATCAGCGTGTGAATGTGTATGAATGGATGAGTTAATACTGACGGACTCTTTACACAGCAGCCTCTACCATCAGCGTGTGAATGTGTATGAATGGATGAGTTAATACTGATGGACTCTTTACACAGCAGCCTCTACCATCAGTGTGTGAATGTGTATGAATGGATGAGTTAATACTGATGGACTCTTTACACAGCAGCCTCTACCATCAGTGTGTGAACGTGTATAAATGAATGGATGAGTTAATACTGATGGACTTTTTACACTGCGGCCTCTACCATCAGCGTGTGAATGTGTATGAATGGATGAGTTAATACTGATGGACTCTTTACACAGCAGCCTCTACCATCAGTGTGTGAATGTGTATGAATGGATGAGTTAATACTGACGGACTCTTTACACAGCAGCCTCTACCATCGGTGTGTGAATGTGTATAAATGAATGGATGAGTTAATACTGATGGACTCTTTACACAGCAGCCTCTACCATCAGTGTGTGAATGTGTATGAATGGATGAGTTAATACTGATGGACTCTTTACTCAGCGGCCTCTACCATCAGTGTGTGAACGTGTATGAATGGATGAGTTAATACTGATGGACTCTTTACACAGCAGCCTCTACCATCAGTGTGTGAACGTGTATAAATGAATGGATGAGTTAATACTGATGGACTTTTTACACTGCGGCCTCTACCATCGGTGTGTGAACGTGTATGAATGGATGAGTTAATACTGATGGACTCTTTACACAGCGGCCTCTACCATCGGTGTGTGAACGTGTATGAATGGATGAGTTAATACTGATGGACTCTTTACACAGCGGCCTCTACCATCGGTGTGTGAACGTGTATGAATGGATGAGTTAATACTGATGGACTCTTTACTCAGCAGCCTCTACCATCAGTGTGTGAATGTGTGTGAATGGATGAGTTAATACTGATGGACTCCTTACACAGCAGCCTCTACCATCAGTGTGTGAATGTGTATGAATGGATGAGTTAATACTGATGGACTCCTTACTCAGCAGCCTCTACCATCAGTGTGTGAATGTGTATGAATGGATGAGTTAATACTGATGGACTCCTTACACAGCAGCCTCTACCATCAGTGTGTGAATGTGTAGGCGTGACATGCGATGTAAAAGCTCTTTGAGTTGTCAGAAGGCAAGAAAATAAATCTACAAGCTTTAGTCCGTTTACCATCTGGCCCATTTTTTGTTCCTCAGGTCGTGTTCGGAGTCTAAGCAACTCTTTATGGACGCTCACTCACCTGACAGCACTTCACATCAACGACAACAACCTGACCCGCCTACCCCCCGACATTGCCAAACTGCCTCACCTGGTCTACCTAAACCTGTCATCCAACAAGCTGCGAAGCCTGCCCGCCGAACTAGGCAACATGGTCTCTCTCAGGTGAGCAGCATGAGGGCAACATGGTCTCTCTCAGGTGAGCAGCATGAGGGCAACATGTCTCTCTCAGGTGAGCAGCATGAGGGCAACATGTCTCTCTCAGGTGAGCAGCATGAGGGCAACATGTCTCTCTCAGGTGAGCAGCAGGAGGGCAACATGTCTCTCTCAGGTGAGCAGCAGGAGGGCAACATGACTCCCTACATGTTGATTGATTGTTTTTTGTCATGTTTTGTCATGTTGTAAATCTTTTTTCCAAACTTTGCTAGACGTTGCTCTGACTCATTGATCTGAAGCAGAATTAATACATTTGGTTTCAAGATGTTTTTGCTTTCATAAAAATGATAATCTTTATTTTAATTTTTTCAGGGAATTACTTTTAAACAACAATCTTTTACGAGTCCTGCCTTATGAACTGGGGAGACTTTTCCAGCTGCAAACCCTGGGACTTAAAGGTTCTCCTTCATTATGAATATGTTTGTATTGTTATTAACACCAGATTATAAAATACAAGTATAAAAAATGTCTTATAACTTAATGTTTTATAGGAAACCCTCTGTCCCAGGACATCCTGAACCTGTACCAGGAACCTGATGGAACCCGGAAACTTCTGAACTACATGCTGGATAATCTGGCAGGTAATCTCACTTGAGCTCCATTTTTACCTGAGATACACAGGTATATAAGAACATGTTTAACTTGTGTTTGTCACAGTTTAATGAGTAACTCTCACCTGTACCTGTGTTAGTTCACCCTGAGCAGCTGCCCCAGAGACCGTGGATCACTCTGAGGGAGAGAGACCAGACGAGTCCGACAGGTACGTTAGAGTTTAATGTCTGAATGTAAAGCTTTTAGGGGTTGGGTTATTTTCAGTCAGAAACAACACTTTAAACTGTATCCTCTTCTTCAATTTGCCCCCCCCCCCATCTCACCTCTGCAGCCGTGTTCACCGTCATGTGTTATAACGTGTTGTGTGATAAATACGCCACGCGGCAGCTGTATGGCTATTGTCCGTCATGGGCGCTGAGCTGGGAGTACAGGAAGAAAGGCATCATGGAGGAGATCACGCACTGTGACGCCGACATCATCAGCCTGCAGGTGAGTTAGCACTGTGACATCATCAGCCTGCAGGTTAGCTAGCATGGTTAATAGAAGGTAAAGCTTAGCTAGCTGCTCAACCCTTATCTAAATGGTTACATCAGCAGGCTCACATGCTAGCAAGAACAATGCTAACATTTTGCCAATGAATATTATTACTGTTACCCATCATAGTTTAGCTTAGTAGCATACTGATAGCGTGTTATCAGGTGTCAGGTAAATTGTGTGTCAGGTAAATTGTTATGAAATTAAAGGTTATGACTAAATTACACTTTTGTCTAAAGGTGTTGCTTAAGGAGAACTTGCCAGGTGTCATCTCTTAAAACGTGATATTTAAACCTGTCTAGCTGATAGTTGTTGAGATAATTGAGACCTTGATGCGACCACAGATCAATATCCAGCTTGGAACAACCAAACTCATGCCCACAAAGTCTGCAGGAACCTGGGTGTCATGATTGATGACCAGCTAACATTTAAGGTTCAAGTAGCCTCGATTGCCCGGTCATGTCGTTTTGCCCTGAACAACATCAGGAAGATCAGACCTTACCTGTCAGAACACGCTACACAGCTCCTGGTACAGGCTCTTGTGATATCACGCATCGACTATTGGCTTCCTACATGCACTAGATGATACAAAACGCAGCAGTGCGACTGGTCTTCAACCTCCCCAAAAACAGCAAATGTCACGCTGTTCATCACCCTCCGCTGGCTCCCAGTTACTGCTCACATCAAATTTAAAGGGGAAATATGAAAATCCACTTCTACAGTGTTGTTGAACATATATCTGGGTAACCTGAGAGTCTACTGACCCACAACATGTGAAACAAATTCATCCAGTCCTTTGTTTGTGGTCTGCATAAGTCTTACAACACAGAGAAAAATACTCAGTTTTAAATGTGCTTTTCAAAAAACCTCCCCTGATATCTCCACACATGGACTCCACCCCCAGACTAGAACAAAACTTTTGTGCAAGTCCGCTATTTTTATTCTCGCTACAGAGGAGTGATGTCTACGGGGAAAACTCGGGGGGGGGGGGGGGGGTCATTGCCTTTAAAGAGACACACACACCAAAACAGAGCGTTCTGAGA
The DNA here is from genome assembly GCF_963930695.1 of Labrus bergylta. Lineage (NCBI taxonomy): Eukaryota > Metazoa > Chordata > Actinopteri > Labriformes > Labridae > Labrus > Labrus bergylta. Next base: position 32,126,280 of record NC_089196.1, read on the forward strand.
GAGCTGGTTTATACAGGGTCACAAACCTCCTCTGGTGCTTGATTCATGTTATATTTTGACCAAAGCACAGCACAGATGTTTCATTTAGACCACAGGGGACTGTTTGAAAAGGTGGAGGAGGGGGACGATATGTCCTCTTTTAAACTCTGCTCGCTTACAAATTGATTGATTGATTGATTGATTGATTGATTGGATGAATCCACTGACTGTATAAAGATGGACGAAAACAAAGTTTCCCCCTGAGACCAGCGCTGACATTGAACTGCTGACATCTTTTGAATCAAGAGTTGTGCAGTACACTCAATAGCGTAGGTTTTGACGTCCCGTCCCTTCCTCTAACCAAAACACACCTGTACCTTGGTCCCTCAGGTTGAACTTCCCGTTAAAAGATCAAAGGTCACTCAGGTGGGTTCAGTCCACAGCAGAACAGATTCTTGTGTCGGTTAGAAGTAGACACTGACACTGTTCCTCCTCTACTCTGAAAGTCTGGTTGCCCACAGCAACGCTGGAGCCTCATTGGCCAATACAGCTGTCAATCATGGTGTTATACTCCTTTTTATGTCATCAAATAGTTACTTACAACTAAACTTCTCAGAAAAATTAACACTGTGACATAAATCATCATGATAAGAACTAACGATGCATCTGAGAAACATTTATCAGTTAACATGGAGGAGGCGGAGCTTATGGCCTATACTGCAGCCATTCATCCAGTCTGACCTGATTTATTGTTTTGTGTGTGTGTAGGAGGTGGAGACGGAGCAGTACTACACTTTGTTTCTAGAAACCCTGAAGGATCATGGGTATGACGGATATTTCTGTCCGAAGTCTCGAGCTAAACTTGTTTCTGAGCCGGAGAGGAAACATGTGGACGGCTGCGCTGTTTTCTTCAAGACACAGAAGTGAGTAAAAGTATTTTGAATTATCAAGTGTTTTTAAAAAGTCACAGGATTTATGTTTTACGTTTTTCTGACTGACAAACGTCGACACATTGAGAATTTATTAAATAAATTTGTTAAATAAAAAATTACTTTAAAAGCCTCGATGCTTTATTTCTGCAGGTTCACTTTGGTCCAGAAACACACCGTCGAGTTTAACCAGGTCGCCATGGCGAACTCTGAGGGCTCCGAGGTGATGCTGAACAGAGTGATGACCAAAGACAACATCGGCGTTGCCGTGCTGCTCGAAGTCAACAAGGACATTTTCTCTGGAGGTAAGAGGATCAGACAAGACAAACCGTCTGTCTGTAGAACAACAGAACCCCACATGTACTTGTTTTCTTTATATATTATTATTATCTCTATATTATTATGATAAAAAGGTTCTCTGTAGAATAAAAAGGACAGATGATCCCAACACCTGTTGGTGGACTGAGAGGGCCCCGCAGTCCACCAACAGGTGATGGGCTACATGGGTAGCCGCTGGTTTGGGGTGGCATAATGTCAGGACTGAGACAAGGGCTAGGGTGGATGGTTAGGTAGACTTAGTGTGTGCTCCCGATTGTCTTAGACATCACATTCACATAGTTTAGGGTCCATTTCCACGTAGTGGAGTTTTAAACTTATTTAGTATAATATTTTGTTTTTTGTGTTGAAGATTTTGTTTACCTGCTGGGCTTTTAAAGAGAACACCTGCGCTGTAACTCAGTTTCTTCTTCTATGGTTTCAGGTGTGAAGCCTCCTCAGGACAGGCAGCTGATCCTGGTAGCGAACGCCCACATGCACTGGGACCCCGAGTTCTCGGACGTGAAGTTGATCCAGACGATGATGTTTCTGTCGGAGTTAAAAAGCATCGCTGAGCGGGCTGCAGGCTCCATGGCAACCAGCTCGCAGTCCTCCGACCCGTCGTCCATCCCGATTGTGCTCTGTGCCGACCTCAACTCACTGCCCGACTCCGGTACGACCATCTGAATAAACAATCATAATAATTATATTAAAAAAATTATAATAATAATGACCTGAGTCGGATCGTGTTAAGTTTAATTCTTCTAAAATAACTAAGATAAAACTTTATTTAAACATGAAAATACTTTGACTCCGTGATAGGAAATGTAATTTATGGATTTTTAGAGCCAATTACATTTTACCTGTGTGTGATCCAGGTGTGGTTGAATACCTCAGCAACGGTGGTGTTGCCGAAAATCACAAGGACTTCAAGGAGCTCCTTTACAGTGAATGTTTGACCAACTTCAACTGCAACGGGAAGAACGGCAATTCAGACGGCAGCATCACCCACGGCTTCAAGTTGAAGAGCGCCTACGACAGCAACCTGATGCCTTACACCAACTACACGTACGACTTTAAGGTAAAAACATGTCGGTAACCACGGCAACCTGATGCCTCACACCAACTAAATGTACGTCTTGAAGTAAACACATGATCATCATGTTCTGATTCAGATTTATTAGTTAATTTATTAATTTATTAATTATTATTTATTGATTGTTTCATTGATTTGGTTGATCTCCTGTTCTCTGTTTACCTGCAGGGAGTTATCGACTACATCTTCTTCTCTAAGACTCATCTGAGCGCGCTCGGCTTGATGGGACCGCTGGACAGCCAATGGCTCGTCAATAACAACATCACCGGCTGCCCCCACCCCCACATCCCCTCCGACCACTTCTCCCTTCTCGCCCAGCTAGAGCTGAAGCCCCCCCATCCATCCCCCTCCCTCAACGGGCTGCACCTTCCAGTCCACAGGTAGTGAAGCCTGGGAGCCCCGCCTCCTTCTTACCCCCCTTCAAACACAGCCCCCCTCCAGGTTTATACAGGACCGCCCTCCCCCAGTTTCTACAGTCCCTGTACAGTTTTTTGATCCTGTTTAAAAACCATTGACACCAAAGTGGAGTGAAGTATTCGCCTGCTTGTGTTTTCACACACGGAAAATTATTTTTGTTTTCTCTTTCAAAGTTGATACCAAATGTTGGGCTGGGGAGGAAGTTGCTATGGTAACCCCTAATGTCCATTATGCTTCTTCTTTTTGTTTATATATTTTCATGATCGCTTGAAGACAATCCACTTTTTTCTCTCCTCACTCAGATGTCAGAATATAAAAAAGGAGAACAATGTTCATGTTCTGTTCAAGTCTCCGTTTGAAACTTTTCATCTTTACAAAATGAACTGACGGATAATCAAATAAAATCAGAGAAACTGCAAAGAGTTGTAGGTAGAACACAGAACCCTGATACCATAAAACAGGAGAACACAGAACCCTGATACCATCAAACAGAAGAACACAGAACCCTGATACCATAGAACAGAAGAACACAGAACCCTGATACCATCAAACAGGAGAACACAGAACCCTGATACCATAAAACAGAAGAACACAGAACCCTGATACCATCAAACAGGAGAACACAGAACCCTGATACCATAGAACAGGGGAACACAGAACCCTGATACCATAGAACAGAAGAACACAGAACCCTGATACCATCAAACAGGGGAACACAGAACCCTGATACCATAGAACAGGAGAACACAGAACCCTGATACCATAGAACAGAAGAACACAGAACCCTGATACCATAGAACAGGAGAACACAGAACCCTGATACCATCAAACAGGGGAACACAGAACCCTGATACCATAGAACAGAAAAACACAGAACCCTGATACCATAGAACAGGAGAACACAGAACCCTGATACCATCAAACAGGGGAACACAGAACCCTGATACCATAGAACAGAAGAACACAGAACCCTGATACCATCAAACAGGGGAACACAGAACCCTGATACCATCAAACAGGGGAACACAGAACCCTGATACCATAGAACAGGAGAATAATATTTAATATAGGACTCTTTCAATCAAAAGAACACTCCACAGGGTTTATTTACTGAACAATATAGACTACCACTGTTGTCTGTAAATGCATGATTATGACCTCGTGAGGGAGAAAAGATGTGGAAAAAGTTGCGCAGCCAGCCTGGTCTGTGTCGCCGTCTCTCCCAGCACAGCGTGCAACCAGCTTTTAATCCTCAATGAATGGAGAGGGATTTTTAATCGCATCAGGTCGCAGTTAGTGGCTGCTGTACCCGCTGTAATGACGGCGCGTGTGTCAGTATTTTATACTGGTATATTGGTCGCACCGGTGTATAAGACGCAGCCAACTTTTAAGACAAAAAAATATTAAAAGTGCGTCTTATACACCGGATTTTACGATAGGTGCTATTTCAAAAAGAAGCTTTAGTCTTTCACACTTCATTTATCTCGCCCCACGGCGCCAACTGGTAACCACAGTTTGACTTAATGAAGCACATAAGACAATTTAAAGTTAAATCTATGGAATTTTAATAAGATACAAAGAAAAACATGATTAAACCAACATCAACTCAAAAACACAACTCACAATCCGTGACTGAGAGGCAGAACGCAGTAGTCCCTAATCCACCAGCACCAACCCAAACCCTGAACTCAGCACCAACCCAAACCCTGAACTCAGCACCAACCCAAACCCTGAACTCAGCACCAACCCAAACCTTGAACTCAGCACCAACCCAAACCCTGAACTCAGCACCAACCCAAACCTTGAACTCAGCACCAACCCTCCTCCTGAACTCAGCACCAACCCAAACCCTGAACTCAGCACCAACCCAAACCCTAAACTGAGCACCAACCCAAACCTTGAACTCAGCACCAACCCTCCTCCTGAACTCAGCACCAACCCAAACCCTGAACTCAGCACCAACCCAAACCTTGAACTCAGCACCAACCCAAACCCTGAACTCAGCACCAACCCAAACCTTGAACTCAGCACCAACCCAAACCCTGAACTCAGCACCAACCCAAACCTTGAACTCAGCACCAACCCAAACCCTGAACTCAGCACCAACCCAAACCCTGAACTCAGCACCAACCCAAACCTTGAACTCAACACCAACCCTCCTCCTGAACTCAGCACCAACCCTCCTCCTGAACTCAGCACCAACCCAAACCCTGAACTCAGCACCAACCCTCCTCCTGAACTCAGCACCAACCCAAACCTTGAACTCAGCACCAACCCAAACCCTGAACTCAGCACCAACCCTCCTCCTGAACTCAGTACCAACCCTCCTCCTGAACTCAGCACCAACCCTCCTCCTGAACTCAGCACCAACCCTCCTCCTGAACTCAGCACCAACCCAAACCTTGAACTCAGCACCAACCCAAACCCTGAACTCAGCACCAACCCAAACCCTGAACTCAGCACCAACCCAAACCTTGAACTCAGCACCAACCCAAACCCTGAACTCAACACCAACCCAAACCCTGAACTCAGCACCAACCCAAACCTTGAACTCGGCACCAACCCTCCTCCTGAACTCAGCACCAACCCTCCTCCTGAACTCAACACCAACCCAAACCTTGAACTCAGCACCAACCCAAACCCTGAACTCAGCACCAACCCAAACCCTGAACTCAGCACCAACCCAAACCTTGAACTCAGCACCAACCCAAACCCTGAACTCAACACCAACCCAAACCCTGAACTCAGCACCAACCCAAACCTTGAACTCAGCACCAACCCTCCTCCTGAACTCAGCACCAACCCAAACCCTGAACTCAGCACCAACCCAAACCTTGAACTCAGCACCAACCCAAACCTTGAACTCAGCACCAACCCAAACCTTGAACTCAGCACCAACCCAAACCCTGAACTCAGCACCAACCCAAACCCTGAACTCAGCACCAACCCAAACCTTGAACTCAGCACCAACCCAAACCTTGAACTCAGCACCAACCCAAACCCTGAACTCAACACCAACCCAAACCCTGAACTCAGCACCAACCCAAACCTTGAACTCAGCACCAACCCAATTCAGTCAATTCAGTGTTATCTCAAGACGCTTTACAAAATAGCATATGGGATAACATGCAGGCAGGATTTATACTCCTCGCGTTCCTGTTGTCCACACTTCCTTGCCCCTAAGGTAGGTCGGAGCAGGCTGTGCACGAATAAGGACGGGGATGGTTGTGGGGACAACACAGTTCGATGGTGGTGGCTGGGCGTCGGTTCGGATGGCACAGTCTAATGTTAGTGGCTGGGCGTCGGGCGGTGGTTGAGGGACCTCCTGAACTCAGCACCAACCCAAACCCTGAACTCAGCACCAACCCTCCTCCTGAACTCAGCACCAACCCAAACCTTGAACTCAGCACCAACCCAAACCCTGAACTCAGCACCAACCCTCCTCCTGAACTCAGCACCAACCCTCCTCCTGAACTCAGCACCAACCCAAACCTTGAACTCAGCACCAACCCAAACCCTGAACTCAACACCAACCCAAACCCTGAACTCAGCACCAACCCAAACCCTGAACTCAGCACCAACCCAAACCTTGAACTCAGCACCAACCCAAACCTTGAACTCAGCACCAACCCAAACCCTGAACTCAACACCAACCCAAACCCTGAACTCAGCACCAACCCAAACCCTGAACTCAGCACCAACCCAAACCTTGAACTCAGCACCAACCCTCCTCCTGAACTCAACACCAACCCAAACCCTGAACTCAGCACCAACCCAAACCTTGAACTCAGCACCAACCCAATTCAGTCAATTCAGTGTTATCTCAAGACGCTTTACAAAATAGCATATGGGATAACATGCAGGCAGGATTTATATTCCTCGCATTCCTGTTGTCCACACTTCCTTGCCCCTAAGGTAGGTCGGAGCAGGCTGTGCACGAATAAGGACGGGGATGGTTGTGGGGACAACACAGTTCGATGGTGGTGGCTGGGCGTCGGTTCGGATGGCACAGTCTAATGTTAGTGGCTGGGCGTCGGGCGGTGGTTGAGGGACCTCCTGAACTCAGCACCAACCCAAACCTTGAACTCAGCACCAACCAACTTCAGCACTGAGGCCATGGGCATCTCGCTGAGCAACGAGTAGCTTCACCTGGGCAGAGCTGGAGACAACAGAAGGGGAGAAAGGACAAACAGCACACAGGTGTAATACATTGAATCCAGAGGATCTTAGTGTTCATTACCTTTGGAATATTTCCGAGTAATAAATTGAAATGAGTTCCAATTTATCTTGAACAGACGGATGTATTTCAAAAGCAAAGCTGTGATTTCAAACAGAAACATCTAAAATTCTTCAGGATCAGCCAAAGCTTCATAGTAATTTTAGCTTTGCTTCTTTTGCATATGATGTGTCATAAATAAACCTCCTGTTTTATGGAGTTTATTTTGAAAAGCTTTTTCAGGCGGATACTTCACTCCTAAACTCTCCTTGCTGGGTGTCTGATTTTACTAAAATGCCTTTAACTGAAATCTTTGAGGATGAAGAACCGTCGTCTCTTCAACAGTTGATTCAGATTCCTTAGTTTTGCTGATGAGCTAAAGGTCTGGAGATAAAACTGATCATCTGTGCTTCACACTCTCAGAGATTAAATCTGTGTTTCTGATCTCCTTTATCAACACGCAGTCTTTGATGGTACTTTGTACGATTCAGTTTTACAGTTTTGGAGAAAAAAAGATAAATGTTCAGTTTTAAAAACACTTTGTCTCAATGGCTTTTTTTCTTCTTTTAGTTTGATGAAGCTTTAAACTCCCAATTATTAATTAAAAGTTTCACAGTTTATCTTTGTCACCTCTTCACACACACAAAATAACTTCAACTCTTCACAAGGTTTCTACAGAAGGGTCTACAATTCCCTAGCAAAGTACATCAGAGACTAAGAACAACACAAGCGAGAATCTAGAGAGGAAAGAACAGGAAGTGCAAACAAACAGCTTTAAGTCTGATCAGACACACAGGCTGGAAGGAAGTGACCAGAGGCAGAGCACAGGTGCTGACAGGAAGTGACCAGAGGCAGAGCACAGGTGCTGACAGGAAGTGACCAGAGGCAGAGCACAGGTGCTGACAGGAAGTGACCAGAGGTAGAGCACGAACAAGATAAAAACCTGCTCTATTTGTCTGAATTAACCAGATAATTATCTCAGAATCAGGGGTAACAAGGTGTTTGAGTGTCAGTCTGTGGGGATCCAGTATTTATTTACTACCTCCTGAGTCACACGAAGCCTGAATGTGTTTCAGGAGCATCTCGTTATAAAGTCAAAGATAAACTTTATTGATCCTCATTGGGAGATATTTTTTCGTTTCAACAGCTCAAAAAACAGGAATATAATTATCAAATATAGCAAAAAAATAGAAAAACAAACATTTACATCAATTATATAACGGGGAGAAAAATACAATAATAGAATAATACTAGGTATGTGAACTTTCACTTGTGGAAAGACAGTTATTATTAAAAACACACAGCGTGTAGCATTATTTATATGAGTCATGAGGTGGTGATGCTGTTATAGAGTCTGATTAAACAGTCTGACTGCAGATGGGATGAATGACCTGCGGTAGCGCTCGGTCTTGCAGGGTGGGTGTCTGAGTCTGCTGCTGAAGGAGCTGCTCAGACCCCCCACAGTGTCAGTGGGTGAGAGGGGTTGTCCATGATGGATGTCAGCTTCACTAACATCCTCCTCTCACCCACCTCCTCTACAGAGTCCAGAGTCCAGTCCAAGACAGAACTGGCCCTCCTGACCAGTCTCTTCAGTCTCTTCCTGTCTCTCTCTGTGCTCCCTCCTCCCCAGCAGACCACTGCATAGAAAAGTGCAGACGCCGCCACAGTGTCATAAAATGTCCGTAAAAGAGTCCTGCACACTCCAAAGGACCTCAGTCGCCTCAGCAGATGTAGTCGACTTTGGCCCTTCTTGTACAGGACATCGGTGTTGTGTGACCAGTCCAGTTTATTGTTGAGGTGAACACCCAGGTAAGTCTCCACCATCTCAATGTCCAAGCCCTGGATGTTCACCGGTGCAGTCTGGGGTCCTGCGGAAGTCAATCACCATCTCCTAAATAAACTTTACTTTACTTTACGTACTGTGGTCTGTTGGTGAGGTAGTCTGTCGTCCACGCAGCCAGGTGACAGACTACTTCTGGCCTTTCAAGCTTCCCCCTGAGCAGTGCAGGCTGGATGGTGTTCAGTTCAATTCAATTCAATTTATTTTGTATAGCGTCAACTCATAACAAGTGTTATCTCAAGACACTTTACAAAAAGCAGGTAAAATACCTTACTCTTTGTCTGTTAACATTACAAAAGAGCAGGTAAAAAGACCTTACTCATTGTTATGTTACAAAAAGCAGGTAAAAGACCTTACTTATTGCTATATTACAAAGACCCAGCCTATCCATCATGAGCACTTTACCAAAGCAGCAAAAGTTACAGTGGTAAGAAAAAACTTCCTTATTAAAAGGCAGAAATCTTCGGCCGGATCCCCGGCTCATGACGAAACAGCCTTCACAGGCCTAGACTGCGCCGGGGTTGGAAAGGGATGGGGGAGAGATGGGATAAGATGCAGGAAGAGGGATAGGGAGCAAGGGGGTGGGGGGAGGCAGACCGTCCATCAACAATCCGGTGGGGGGGGGGGGGGGTTGTTCTGGCAGGCTGTCAACCAACAATCTTGAGGAGCCTAAGAGAGCTCAAGAGCTCTCAGGAAAGTAGGTGGTTAGTGACTGAGATTTACAGATAGATACATGCAGTAATATGATGTACTGTATATGCACAGAGAGAGAGAGAGAGAGAGAGGAGCTCAAGGTGCCAGTTTCCCCGGTAGTCTAAGCCTATAGCAGCATAACTAAGAGCTGGTCTACACCAGCACTAACTATAAGATTTATCAAAAAGGAAAGTTTTAAGTCTATTTTTAAAAATACAGACTGTGTCTGCCTCCCGGACCCTGGCTGGAAGGCGGTTCCAGAGGAGAGGAGCCCGATAACTGAAGGCTTTACCCCCCATAGTACACTTAGAGACTGTAGGTACCACCAGCAGGCCTGCACTCCGGGACCGCTACGCTCTCGAGGGACAGTACGGCACTAGTAGCTCCTTCAGGTAAGATGGTGCCTGGCCATTTAGAGCTTTGTAGGTGAGAAGAAGGATCTTGAATTCTATTCTAGACTGTATAGGGAGCCAGTGCAGAGAAGCCAGGACAGGAGTGATGTGGTCCCATTTCCTGGTTCTGGTCAGTACACGAGCGGCAGTGTTCTGGACCAGTTGAAGAGTCTTTAGAGATTTGCCAGAGCACCCTGACAAAAGAGAGTTACAATAATCCAGTCTGGAGGTAACAAATGCATGAACTAGTTTTTCTGCATCATTTTGCGACAGGATATCCTGATCTTGGATATATTACGAAGGTGAAAACAGGCTGTTCTTGAAACTTGACTGATGTGAGAGCTAAAAGACATATCTTGATCAAAAAGAACTCCTAGATTCCTAACAGTGGTGCTAGATGCCAGGCTGATGTCACTAAGGACAGTCAAATCACTAGAAAAAGTCTCTCTGAGGTTCTTAGGGCCTAGCACAATAACTTCAGGCTTGTCTGAGTTAAGTAACAAAAAATGTCTGGTCATCCAGGTCCTAACGTCCTTAAGGCACGTTTCTAGCTGACATAACTGACTGGTGCCATCGGGCTTCATCGATACATAAAGCTGAGTATCATCTGCATAACAATGAAACTGTATTGAGTGTTTCCTCATAATATTTCCCAGAGGAAGCATATATAATGTAAAGAGAATTGGTCCAAGCACTGAACCTTGTGGGACTCCATGGCAAACTTTAGTGTGCATAGAGGACTCATCATTAACATGTACAAACTGAGATCGGTCTGATAAGTAGGACTCAAACCAACTTAAAGCAGTCCCTGTAATTCCAAGCAAATGCTCCAGTCTGTACAACAGGATGGTGTCAAAAGCAGCACTAAGATCTAACAGGACGAGCACAGACAGAAGTCCTCTGTCTGAGGAAGTAGATCATTTGTAACTCTAACTAGTGCAGTCTCAGTGCTATGGTGGACTCTAAATCCTGACTGAAACTCCTCAAATAAACTGTTGTCATGGAGAAAGTCACACAGCTGTTTAGCTACCACCTTCTCCAGGATCTTCGAGAAAAAAGGAAGGTTGGATATAGGCCTGTAGTTAGCCAGAGTTCCTGAGTCCAGAGTATGCTTTTTAAGTAGAGGTTTGAATACCGCTACTTTAAATGCCTGGGGTTCATAGCCTGCCAGTAAAGACAAATTGATCATATCTAATATAGAGTTGCTAACTAAGGGAAAAACTTCCTTAAACAGCTTGGTTGGGATTGGGTCCAAAATACAGGTTGACGGTTTCGACGCAGAAAAAATGGAATACAGCTCTGAAAGGTCGATTGGAGAAAAACAGTCGAGACCAATATATGGTCCTGGAACTGTCTCTGCCGTATCAGGCGTATCCGCACCAGGTAAGGGCAGGAGGTTACCAATTTTGTCTCTGATGTCTAGAACTTTGTTGTTGAAAAAGCTCAGGAAGTCATTACTGCTGAGGGCTAGAGGAATACAAGGCTCAATGGAGCCATGACTCTCTGTCAGCCTGGCTACAGTGCTGAAAAGGTATCTAGGATTGCCTTTGTTTTCCTCAATTAGAGAGGAGTAGTAGGCAGCTCGGGCGTGACGTAGAGCCTTCATATATCTTCTATGACTATCCTGCCAGAAAAAACGAGATTCTACCGTTTTGGTCGAGCGCCATATTCTTTCAAAATTCCGCGACGATTGTTTTAGAGTACGGGTTTCTGAGTTGAACCATGGAGCCACTCTCCGCCGCTTGACAACCTTCTGTTTCAGGGGAGCGATCGAATCCAGAGTAACTCTCAGCGAATCCACTGCACTATCAACAAACTGATCTAGCTGAGAGGGACTAAAGCTATCATAAGAGTTTCCAACTGGGTTGAAACATGGTACTGAATCAAAAACAGCTGAAATAGCTTCCTTAAATCTAGCAACAGCACTATCCGACAAACTTCTAGAGAGCACACCTCTTCCAGGCAGAGGTAGTTCTGGTAGGACAAAATCGAATGTAATAAAAAATGGTCTTATAGCAGAGGATTTTCTAGGAAAACAGTAAGATTATGGATTTCAATTGCATAAGCTAAAACAAGATCCAGGGTGTGGTTAAAACAATGAGTAGGTTCGATGATGGTGTTGAAGGCACTGGAGAAGTCAAAGAACATGACAGCGCAACCAGCTGTTTGCAGGTGTAAACAATGGAGCATGACTGAAAGGGTTTCCCGATGAAGTCTTAATGAGTCCGCAGAGAACGAAAAACAACACCAATACGCCAAGAAAATGTATGTCCATGTTTGTCGTTAAAGATAATTGCAAAGTTATATCAAAAAAGGTTCAATATGAACAAAATAAACTAAAAAAACAACAACGAGGGGGTCAGAGCTGCAGTAACAAGCAGCCACCAAGAGCGGTGCTAGAGAGGGTTAACCCGAACCCTTATATTGGTGAAGCTGACCCTGACTTATCAGAGAGAGGTTTGTGTCATCTGCTAATAGTTGAAAACTCTGATGACACCATCTATGTTTATTAATTGATTGATTAATTTAAATTGGGACATGCACACTGTTTTTATTTTATTAAATAGGAGACAGGATTCAGTGAGCCAGTCCCAGATGTGTGTCAGAGCTGATGTAAGAATTTTGGGTGGCGTCTTTGATATTTTTTGGCAGTTTAAAAATGACTATCATGGGCATACATTTGAACATTGACATTTGGACATACATTGGGGATCATTATTTTATATAGACAAAACAAATTGGTCCAAGTGTGGAGCCTTGTGGGACCCCTACTGGACACTGAAGGTAAAAAGATTTGACACTGTTTACCACGACACACTGCTTCCTATTGGATAGGTATGACTTTATCCATAGCTCGTTCATTGAAGTTAAAGTGAGTCAGGTTAGCTGGTAGAACCTGGTGATCAACGGTGTAAATGCCCTTTTGTTCTGCACATGTTAAATTTACAAATTATCCCTATACTCAAGTTCACTTCATTTGTCTACTCGCCGTTATATTGAATAGTTTCTGCTGATAATATGTCTACACTCCTGCACTTTAACTTATGTATCACTGATTGTACAGCTCTGGACAGCTCCCTATGTCAATACTGTCCGTTTACAACTCTGTTTTTACACATTTACATCTATCTCCAGCAAAGTATGTTGTATTTATTTTTTCTTAATTAAGACTAGTAATGCTTAGTTAAATCCTGGTTGTATATATTCCCATTCTTATTTTTGATGTTTTTAGTGCTTATTTACTTTGTATTTAATATTATATTGTGTTCAAATTTGTTAATATTGTGTTTTTTGCTCATATTGTGTGTTTGGACAACCTGCTGCTGTAACGACACAATTTCCCAGTTTGGGATCAATAAAGTAATTCTATTCTATTCTATTTCAATCTAAAACCACAACACACCTTTCCTGTTTTTTTTCCAGGAACATAGTGATGGCAGTTTCAGTTGAATGTTGGGAACAGAATCCAAATTGAATGGGATGTAGAGCGCTGTATTCATTGTTTAGATGGTCGGTTAGTTGACAGGTAGTATGCTTATCCACCTGTAGTTATACATGTTAGCCTTAACCCACCTTCCACGCTGCAAGAACAACTGATGGATAGATACATTAAGCAGGTGTGTTAAAGGACATATCAGAGACTCTTTGTGTGACTTCAAGAAGCTGGTGTTGAATCCAGAGTGGTCCTTAGCTTTGGACTGATTCAGCTTACAGGTTTATTTCAGATTCAGGACTACAGCCTCTGCACATGTGGCGTGCGGCAAACCGCTAGGCTATCAACACTCTAATGGTTGTTGATTTTAAGTTCTTGTTCTTTTTGTCCTGTTTATCATTTCTGCAAGTTAATATAATAGTATTCATGTTCTCTTCAGCATTTTCAATAATGTTCATAAAAAATTTGCTTTCCCTAAGAAGCTTTGTTTCTTGCAGATGTTAAATTGTGTCTGTCTATAATTAGACCAAATAGATGTTTTCAGAAGTTGATCTCTGACCTTCAGTAGTTTGATGCAATCTGCATTGAGCCACGGTAACGACTCTGGCATGCTCTCCTGGGGAAGGTCGCCATAACCTCCGTAAGACTTATTACCAGGTAGTTCGCACGAGAATAATTTCCTCCCACTTCAGCTCTTATTGGGATATTTCTAGGTGCTGATGTTGGCTCTTTTCTGATTCTATTCAAACATGATTAATAATTAGACTTCTTCATGAGAGTGTTGGAGAAACGATGGGAATAAAGCACGATGGTCTGACGGCCCAGTCAAAGTTAAAAGTCTTGGAGATTCTTTCTGGTTTGTTTGTGAACAGGAAATTATTTGTGATTTCAAACAGTGTGTGTTCTCTCTTATCAAAACCATCTGCCTTAGCTGAGGGTTTTTATCTCTTACAGATATGAGAGATATTTACTCCAACACAATCAGGTTACTTTTAAAGTGATTTTAACATAAATGAACCCCCCCTCCCCTGACCCCTAACCCTACCCCAGACATCGTTATGGCAGCGTCGGGGGATCAGGGTGAGAACAGGAAACCTTTTAAACAAGCAGCATGTACAATAATTATAATAATGATTCAACCTCATTCACTTTATAAGAAAATAAAACACGTCAACAGAAGGTTTGGTGAATTTTATTTTGGACTTCTTTACGTTCATCAGATCAGGGTTAGGATTTGTGGTTTGAGAAATGAAAAGGTGTCTTCTCGTTTCTCGTCACATAAATAAAAGTGTTAGTAACAGAAGTTAATTCATTTCTTCAGTAAAATGCGGATCACGAACTTGCCCCACTTCCCGTTTGGATCGGCACAAACTTTGGAGCCGTTCTTCCTCGTCACTCTGCAGGAAAAACAAGATTCACATTTCTCACGTCACGTTTGGATTTATTTCGTACCTTTCATTATTTCTCAAACACACTCGATGACTTTCAGGAAAGTGATGAACCTTTCATGAGGAATTAAAAAAAATGGAACCGGTTGATTGGTTCTACTCACATGATTTCAATCTGGCGACAGTGACCTGAAGCTGGAATGACCTCGATTCTGCTGATGACTCGGACAGGGATGGGGGCTGAGGTCGTCCGTATGCAGAAACATCCCGACCCCGGAGAAGCTGAACATCGAAACATAAAGTGAATTTCTCTGACCACAGTTTGGTCACAAGCTGAAAGCAAACCAGCGCTGTACCCACTTTTAAATCTTAACTCTGTATTTATTTGTATTTGAATGTATCCTCACACAGTGTGATGGGGTTTGTTTACCTAATGGGAGGGTTAGGGTAGCATTAGCTCTTTATGCAGCTCGTCAGTTTCATGAATGTGTTGAAATTATGTTAAATGACATCGTCCCTATTAAATACATCAATTCAATAAGTTAGATTTGTTCACTCTCTCAGAGGAAACACGTTCAACCTTAAAGAACGAACGTCTGTGCAGGTTTCTTCCTGTTCCTTTACCAAAGTTTACCTGAGCGCCGAGAGCAATTAGAGGAGGCGTTTAGGAGAAACTTTAACCGTTCATACGTAATGGAACAGGAAGACTCTTCAAAACAGGCTGGAATCATTCAGACATTACGACTTTATCTACTGAACACTTGAATGTGGAAACGTTACCTTGCAGGCCGACGATGAAGCAGAGAGTCAGCGTTGTCATGACGATCAGCCGTGTGGACGTCATGTCAGCAGTAGTGTCGATGTGAGAGTGAATGAAGGAGAGAGCGTATATAAAGACGAAAACAGGAAGTGTGTAGTTACCAGACTTTACACATCAGCATGCAACTGAATGTGTGTGTGTGGGTGTGCGTGCGTGTGTGTGTGTGTGTGTGTGTGTGTGTGTGTGTGTGTGTGTGTGTGTGTCTCTGTCTGTGCGTGTGTGTGTGTGTGTGTTTGTGTGTGTGTGTGTGTGTGTGTGTGTGTGTGTGTGTGTGTGTGTGTGTGTGTGTCTCTGTCTGTGCGTGTGTGTGTGTGTGTGTGTGTTTGCGTGTGTGTAAGTGTGTGTGTGGGGGTTGTTAAATGAAAATCATGGGGACTTTTTTTCTAAAAGCAATGTTTCCCCTACCATTATATTGGCGGCCCGCCCCCCCCAACAGCACCCCCCGCCCCCCGATGGTCAAGTTCATTTTATTTTATATATAGCTCCAGATCACAACAGTCATAAGGATAGCTTTCCTATAGAACAGGTCTATACCTCGTCCCTTTATTAAACAGACTTAATAGCCTTATGTTATTTATCTTATTTACATGACGGCATGTCATTTCTGTCTCTACATGGTCGCGCGTTGTTAGGTGGGGGTTGTTTCTGCTATATAAATCCAATGAAGAAATCATGAAACAGACTGTAGGGTGAATTAGCCTAATGTGGCTTCTGGGAAGTATTGCAACATGAAGCTATACATTAAATCCACACCCAGTACTACTTTGAAATCCCCAGGATGTCCCTTAGTCAAACCCAAAGAGAAAATCCAGTTAGCACACTCATTAAAGAAATAGTATACATATCAGTAGTCTTAGTGCCAAATTGTCTCGGACAATCTGCCAAATTTCCTAATGTGGGACAGTGCTGTTCTAAATGTGGGATACTGAAAAGTCTATGTTAAAAGGCCTAAATCACCTTAATTCAAGTATGAAAACCTCTCAAGTCTGTCACACTCAAGTCTAAAATGTGTAATCCAATGTTCTGTAATTTTACCACTTACAATGTTATTGGTGTTACAAAACACTAAAAAAGGACAATTATAGTTTTGATGCATTTAGTAGAAAGACAATAGGCTATTATATCATCATATCTGACATGCAGAGAAAGCAGAATGTAATTAACATTTTATGCATTCATTTATTTAAAGAATTGCAATTTTACTATGTTAAAATATTTTCTATTCCATGCGTCTGTCCTGAATAAAAGAAATACTTAGCCAACTAACACCAACACTGTTTTGTTGACTAGTTGATTAATTGATCGACAAGTCTTCAAAACTGGGTTTTTCCACATAGAAATATGCAACATTACCAATTTAATCATATCTTTACCAGAGATGTACTAAGGTTTCTTAAAAATATGTCATTCAGTATGGAAAAAACGACCAATAAGTCAACAAATAGCTCCACTAAATAGGAAACGCATACAATCATAACAGGCATATTTGAATGCAAAAAAACTGTCCCATATTAGGCAAATCATACTGTCCCACTTTAACATGTTTCCCTAAAGTGGGAAATTTTATTTAAAATAACAAACATAGAATTTATTTAAAACATAATATGGTATTTTTTGATGAACAAGCATATCATAAAAACATCCAGATATAAAAAAAGTAGCATTGTTTTATTTACAAGAACTGTATATCCTTAACATTAAGTTTGTCTAAACAGTATGTCCCTGACCTTTGAGTTTTCTTCATGCTGTGTACTTCCTTTTTGAAGCTTGTATCATTCTAATCTATGATCGGACATTTGAGAAGTCATGTTATTTTGATCACATGACATCACAACTTGTGTTTATTGACTTTAATTTGTTGTAGGAAGTCACTGTCTGATGAACTAAATTCTGTGTGCATTACAGACATCTCGTTGTAGCTCATCAGTTATAAGATAACACGTTACTGTCTGTTTGCACTGAAATGTGTCTTGCATTACAAGCTCAGAAATCCTTGCATCCCAATCAGATCACATCACACTGAATAGACAGAACGGAAAAATTACATTTAAAATCGCAGTTCAGCAGTGACATAAATATATAAATAATGTTAGGAGATTGTCCTTAGTTTAAAGTGCTCACAGTCCTATGTGCAGCCCAGCTCAGGTACATTAATGTTTGGGAATGTGTGAGGTTGAGTTTGGCCTGCCTCACTACTACCCTAACCCTCTTTAACAGTGATATGGAGTGAGGAATGAAAGCGTGTTTGTACTTGTTCCTCTTAAGCCCTGTTTCCACTGAGCGGTCCGGTATGGATCAGTACAGTTTGTTACGGTTTGGTTCGGTAAAGCCTGATCCTGTTTGCGTTTCCACAGCCAACCGTAGTTACCGTACTCTTTTTTTGGTTGGCGGTGTGAAAGCTAGTGATGTTACGGTTGACACCAAGGCTTTGAAGCATGTGTCGAGTAAGAGGGGCATTTCTAGCCGAGGCCCCGTATCGAGGCTTGTGTCATTTTCAGAGAAGCGCGTCATCAATGACAAACGAGGCCTCATTTCGAGTAGAACTACGTCATTGATTTGTTTGTGTTTTGGGCTGTGGATAAAAGGAAGCGAAAGCCACTTGTAATGTCTCCTCGTGAGTTTGCGTTAGTTGGTTGGTTGTTTTGTGAGAGTTCGTGGTTGAGAGTTGGAGTTTTGGTTCGATTTTTTAGAGAAATGGAGCCTGCGAGAAAGAGCAAAATGTCTCCTGTTTGGGAGCATTTTGAGTTATTATTTGTTCAGCGGTTGCTGGAGTCAAACCCGACCCTCTATGTTGACGTGGCGCCGCTATAACCATTCTGCCACTAAGCTTTCATGAATCAACATGCTGTATCGCTTCAATTAGTTGTTATTATTTCTGTCACTATCATCATTATCTGTGTTTATTATCGATGACTTATTATTTTGATTTGAAGGTGAAGTGCTTGGTGTGCCTTAAGGAGCTTTCTTTCAATCTTCCTTTTTTTCCTGGACTTGTAGTTAACATAGGCCCTCAAACTTGTTGAACAATAGATTTATATATATTATTGTTTAATAGGCTATATCTTGATAGGAAATCATAAAAAAAAACAAGATCACCGAATGATAATATGATTATATTGACTAAGGTAGGCTATGTTATAAAATAAAAATGTGAATCCTTATTGGTTACCGCAGTAGTACAATTTGCTATAACATGTGATGTGATCTACTGTATAATAATTTGGCTGCTCTAAATTGTTTTGACCAGTAGGTGTCACTAGTGTACACTGTGTTAAATGAGGCCTCGAGTAATTAATCTATTTGCGATATAATTGGCTGGAAAGCCTCATTGCTTCACAAAGCCTCATTTCGCCATCACTAGTGAAAGCTGGATGCCGTAATATCATAGCGTGACATCATAGCAGCGCGACACAGTATACCCCGCTAATAAATTAGACGAAGAAGAAGAAAGTGACACAGTAAACAAAGAGCAACAATGGAGGGCATCCAGCCATTCGTGGTCTTTCTCATTGGCTGTTGGTTCTTTGTTACAAAAAACAATGAAGCTTTGTTTCAGACGAGGCCGCGAGGAAAAATACAGCCGTCCTCTATTACCGCTGTCGCACAGGAAGTGACGATCATTTCGACCAATCAAGGGACTGCAGTGTTTAGTTCCAGCTTTTAGGGTCGGCTCGGTAGACTTGGCACCCCAGCAGAAGGGTAGCAAAAAGTAGGACGGTAAGGGACGGTAATATGGGGACCTTTCCCGATTTTTGATAGTGGACACGCCACAAAATGTGCGCCGTACCGTGATGAACCGAACTGAACTGCTTGGAGGAAACAGGGCTTTACAGTTTGGCACCCTAAAGCGCCTCCCAGAGGGCAGGAGCTGATACTCCTCATGTAGGACATGCAAAGGGTCGGAGGATATCTTCCCAGCCAGTCTGAGGGTGTGCTTAGTGCAGCTCATGAGGAACGAGTGCTCAATAGGTTGACCCACCATCTTTGAGCAGATGCCCAGGAGTCTTGGTATCCTAGACTTTAGCTGGATTGAGAGGCTGCAGAACCAGACAGGGCCTCTGTATTGCAGGACACTTTGGATGGTGGAGCAGAAGAATATGTTTTAGGATCGTCTCACTGGCTCCGAAGGATCTGAGTGTCCTCAGAAAATAAATCCTCTGTTGGACCTTGTTACAGAGGTGTGTCCAGGAAAGAGCACTGTCTACATACACTCCCAGATATTTAAAAGATGACCACGGTGTTGGGGTTGTATCAAGTCAACTTTGGTTATATTCTTTAATAATTATACTTAATTATTAATAATATAAATAAAATATCATTAAACTATGTTTAATCTCGTTTTGGGGCACCAACCTGTAATCAGGTAAATATAACCAAAATATCACTCAAATCAGTCTCAAATTAGTTATTTAATTACTAATATTATTAATAATGAATAACTATATTTAATAAATTGAAGGCGTGAAATCCGTACACAAAGCCTTCGCACCCAGCTTATATCACAATGTAAATACAACCAGTAACCACAAACAACTGCTCTCTTAAATTATAACAGAATTTATTTAAACAAAGCAACATCAATCCAAAATCAATGAACTTAATTAAACAAATAACTATTATAAACTAATCTAAGCAACAAACATTATCAAGCAAGACTTGTGGAAGGGGTGTGAATGTAGGTGTGTGTGTGTGTGTTTGTGTGTGTGTGTGTGTGTGTGTGTGTGTGTGTGTGTGTGTGTGTGTGTGTGTGTGTGAGAGAGAGAGAGAGAGAGAGAGAGAGAGAGAGAGAGAGAGAGAGGGGGGGGGAGAAGAAAGGGGGGAGATGGCTTCGTATCCACGTGGTCGTTCACGATGGCGCAAACCTAACAAAGACCTGGGTGCGTGTGTGCGTGTGTGCGTGCGTGCGTGCGTGCGTGCGTGCGTGCGTGCGTGCGTGCGTGCGTGCGTGCGTGGATGAAAGGGAGAGAAAAGGGGGGGGAGATTACTTCGTCCCACGTGGTCGCCCTTCCCATGGCGCACACCTAACAGAGACCTCAATGTGGCCTTAAGGTCTAAAAGAGACTGAGTTCGGCCCTACACGATCTGTGTCTCTGAGGCGTCTGGATGGTTACGAGTGAATAGATCTGTGTGTGTGTGTGTGTGTGTGTGTGTGTGTGTGTGTGTGTGTGTGTGTGTGTGTGTGTGTGTGTGTGTGTGTGTGTGTGTGTGTGTGTGTGTGTGTGTGTGCCTACGTGCGTAATGGCGCGGTGGTGGAGTTGGTCTCCAGATGTACGTTTACACGGGAATATGTGTGTGTATGTTCGTAGAGAGGGAAATAAAAGAGAATAAAAGAGAATAAAAGAGAATAAACGAGAAATGCGTGCCTGAAAAGGCCGGATCACAGTCCGACTCCCGCGCCACAACTCGGAGTAATTCCCTTCATTCACAGAAACAAACCAATAGCCGAATTCAAGTTAATACAGCTTACACTGGCCTTTCTGATCAGAAGAGTAATACCCGGTTATAACGCTGTTACACTAAACACATATAGGACGCAGCAGTCCGAAACAACAACAAGAGTTTTAAACAGTTAAAACTCAGGACGCAGCGGTCCAACAAAGATAAAAATTACAGTTTCTGCTTTGATCAACAATTGTTAAAAACACTCTCTAAAGCTAATTCTGCCCAGACCTAATTAAGCCTCACTTGTGAATCGCTTTTTCCGCGATTGGTGAAAGGAAAAGAGTCCGGCGATGGAGCAGATCTTCTGTCCGTCCTGGTGCAGAGGCGTCTGATGGCGGCGAGGGTCGCCATCAGAGGTGATTCAGTGAATCACTCAAATGAGACTTCCCAATGAGATCAAGATCTCTTTCAGAAGGCCCAGAGGTCAGCAGCACAGGTCATGATAAATATTACATGATTAAAAAACAGTTTACAAACTATAAGCTAAGAGAAAACAACAATTCAAACCTTTATTTATTCTCGAAAGAACACAGAGGCACAGTTAAACAAGCAAAAACATAACAAAACCACTTTGATCCATTAAAACAATTGGAAACAAAGTGGCTAGGAATCAAATTCCTAAACTCTGGAAGAGAGGGAAGAACTCCAATCCTTAGAGCTTGCTGGACGGCATTCTATGATTACAATATGCAAATTGGTTCACAGATAAAGTGCAGAGACGTGAAGACAGATTACAATTTAGAAACACTTCATGCTCTGGCAAATGGTCTCACGTTTTTTTTTCTTTTTAAGATCGAGTCAATAGGCTTCAAGTTAAATGAGAGCTGCCATTTTAATAATAATAATGATACATTTTATTTAAAGGCACCTTTCAAAACTCTCAAGGTCACCTTACAAAGCAGAGATAAAAACAACAAAGTCGGGGCACTGGTGGCATAGTGGTGGGTTCGCGCGCCCCATGTTTGGAGGCTGTGGTCCTTCAGGCGGGCAGCCCAGGTTCACGTCCCACCTGTGGCTCCTTTTCCCGCATGTTATTCCCCGCTCTCTCTCTCCCTGGTTTCCGGCTCTACCACTGACCTGTCTCTCCATAAAAGGCACAAAAAGCCCAAAATATAAATCACGAGGAGCAGACAGTTTTAAAACATCACCAGGTATACCTGCGCACCTTCAAGGATGGCCTATTAGATTCAGTGTACAGGTCACAGTGATGAGTAAGATGTGAAAACAACATGAGCTTTGTTTAAGACCAACATTATTTCCCTCAGACAAGACTGGACAACATTGAATGCTGACTGCAGAAACTGAAAAGCTTGTGCAATAAGTTTAAATCCTATTTATCAGATTGATCTCAGTTTGTACATGTTAATGATGAGTCCTCTATGCACACCAAAGTTAGCAGTGGAGTGCCACAACAATTAGTGCTTGGACCGATTCTCTTTACATTTTATATGCTTCCTCTGGGTAATATTATGAGAAAACACTCCATAAATTGTCATTGTTATGCAGATGATAATCAGCTATACATATGAAGCCCGATGGCACCAATCAGTTCACTAAAGTACCAAAGCAGATATGTGGAAATGTTTGAGGAACAGATTTAGACTGAGGACTAAATCAGGAACAGAAAATAATCAAACTCAAGCAGAGCTGTACTTCTTTATTTACACTCATGACCACATCCTTTTCTGGTAAGTAATTATCTGGGGGACTTCAGGCCTCTCCTCCATTCCCTAAATTAGACTGGAGTTCCTGTCTATGAAAATGAAACTTACATTTAAAAAAGCACAGTCATTTAAAGTAAATACGGAACTCAGATGGATCGATGGTTCCCGTGTCTCAGTAAAAGGAAACCTACTTTGCAGGTTACACTTTATTATTTTACATGATATGATATAGTTACTGGGTTCCTCTCAAAGAAGAGGTGCTCCGGTGCGGTCAGCGTTATCGTTGATGATGAACTGAACTGTGTGTGGTCAGGCTTGTTTAAATGCTGTCTTCAGTGTTACTGTGTTGACTGCTCTCCTTATTGCTTCATGAGAGAAAGTACATGTGATCTTAAAACAGGCATCCCATGTTTCTCATGTCTTTTTTGGATCCACTCTTAGAAATTCCCCCTGTTAAAAAACGGTAAACAACTGGCAGTAGGGTTGCCAGGAAGTTACTGTAAAATTAATGGTATATAGCTGTTGCTACCATTTTTGTAAATACAGCAAAAAGCTGTTATTTCAAATGTTAACAGTAAATACTGTTAAAAGGATTAACTGTTTAATACTGTTTATTTACACAGATTTTTACTGTGAATTGTAAATACTACACCTAGCTATAGATTAATTTCCTTCTACCAAAATGGACACAATATATTTATTTTCTAAACCTAGTGATTTGATAAATGATTCCTTGCATGTCAGGTTATAAAACACCATGTTTTAAAATAATAAATAAACAGTGCCTTTAAAATTTCTCCTTCCAGACTGAAACTGCCACAAAGATTCTGTAAAGGGAAAAAACAACATTAGAACAAAAGCAGCTCCAGCTGAACAGTGAACATTAACATATGGACAATCCTTTCTAAATATTCTCCATATACAAGTAAAAGTATGAAGTAGAACTAGTATGAATAAAAGCTGAAACAAAGAAAAAGTGAATGTTTATGTTAGCTAACCTTACCATTCTAGTACCACCAGGCAAGCAAGTCAATTTCATTATAGCCCGCTTAGTTAACTACATTACAAGAAAATGTTTTGTTTTTGGTCCCATTTAGCAACTGTTAAGATCTGTATTTCAAGCTAATGTTAGCTGGCATAGAATTCACTCACTGCGTGTGTGTCTGCCTGCAGTGTTTCTCTGTAGTTCCAAATCTAGCTAACGTTAATGGTTGATGGTTTTTGCCTATTCTAACTAGCAAAGCAGTAAGGCACTCACCTCTTAATTGTCAGGATGGAGATGGATGACAATCTGACAAAGCCAACTCCACTGTCCTTTCAACCATGTGGTCTCACAGCTGTATATTCGTTTTAATAATAAAATGTTGCATAGGGTTAGGAACTCAAAAATTGTGACTCTCGTCACCGGGAGCCGGTGGCAGGATTTAATGTACTGGCCATCACTGTCCCCCAACGAAGCAGGTCTACTTCTCATTCAAGCGCCTGGGATGCATCGTGTCGAGCTTGGAGATCCAAAGTCTCTCAGCTCTCTGTCTCTGTGCTACAGTCCGTTTGGAGTTAACTTCCAGTACCGTGGCTTGTAAGGATTGCCGTCCATGGAGCACAAAATGTTTCACCAATGGGAGGTGATCTTCCTTCCTCCTTGTGATGTTGTACCTTTGTTGGGTGAATATGGTTAAAATAGTGTTACCAGTCTCACCCACGTATTGTAATCCGCATCGTTTACAACTGATCAGGTATACACAGTTTTTGGAGTGTGGGCTTCCCATATATTCCATTTTAAAAACATTTTTATTGTATTTGCTGCGCAACCAAGTTTGGAAAATTAGAAAATTCCACGTGACCTCTGGATTTAGGGGTCAACATGGGTTGGACTCTTGCTTTGACCAGGTAATCTTTCAGGTTCCTGTTTTTTCTGAACACTGCAATGATTCTGTGGTCTCGTAAAATCTCAGTTTCTGCGA
The DNA here is from genome assembly GCF_963930695.1 of Labrus bergylta. Lineage (NCBI taxonomy): Eukaryota > Metazoa > Chordata > Actinopteri > Labriformes > Labridae > Labrus > Labrus bergylta. The sequence continues at coordinate 32,150,868 of NC_089196.1, forward strand.
TGATGTTTTGAAAATTATTTTTAATAACTCTGACCAATTTAATCGTTGCTGGAGAGAAAGTAGTAACAAAGAGCAAAATAGAGGAAAGCAATTGGGGTTTTGTTTCCTGAAATGTCTTGAAGGACCTTCTAAGAAAGCAGCGGGAATACCCTCTGGTGGCCAGTGCTAAGAACAGTGTTTTAGTGGCCTGTTTAAAGTCCTCTTTGTCGCCACATATTCTGTGAAATCTCAGCAGTTGAGACTTTACCAGCCCAGCATAGGTGTGTTTAGGATGGTGGCTAGTTTTGTGGAGTAGAGCATGACTATCTGTCTCCTTGAAACATACTTTAATGTCCAATTTGTTTGTTTTCTGGAAATTTTACCTTTGTATGTGGTAGTGTCAAGAAAGTCTACCGAGGTGTAGCTAGTGGTAGACTTCAATGAAATGGACGCATTGTGATTGTTCAGAGAAAAAGTTATCAAAATCCTCCTTACTTTCTTTCTTTCTTATTCGTTTCTGATTGCACCTGGAGAGAGAAGATGAATATTTGTGAAACAATCTGCATTTCATAATAAAGTGTTTTATTTAAATATTATTTTCTCTTCTGAGCAGTACAGAAAACTCAACTCAATAGTTTTCCTTGCAACCAGACCTACAGCATGCACACATATCTATTCAGTGAGGACTTCTTTCACAAAATGCATTCATGCTCTTAGACATCAATACTCTAAAGGCAAGAGCTTAAAACTATTAATGACAACAGGAGGAGGAAAATAAACATGTTAATCTACTATGGTGAAAGCTAACTAAGTACAGAAATGTAAATAAATATAAAAGTAGGTTTTGTGTCCCAAACAACGTAGCCTACTATACAAAAGAAGAAGTGTATTTTCTTAAACTGGTTATTTTCTTAACATGAATAATCTGTACCTTATAAAAGTACAGTGGAAATAACGGATGTTAACTCGAGCTAGGAATCATTGACGTTACTATCATCCATCAATGATGATCCACCAACCAACACCTCTCACTCAATGCAGACTCTCAGCTGTGAACTTTGCTTTTTTACTTCCTTTATATTGACATGCACCTTAACTGCCTCTGCTTTATCTGGTCTCATGCACTACATCACTTTATTCTATCCATTTTATATCAGTATTCATACAGTTCTGGTTAATTTATTCCTGTTGTTTCTTATCCATCATTGCACTACAGTCACTTTATTTATCTCATTTTTACCTTACAGTTATATTGTATATATTAGTTCTGTTGTTCCATTATTCACCATGCACCTTATAACTTATCATTTAGTATTTGCCTACTTGCACATAGCTCTGTATATATATATATATATATATATATATATATATATTTATTTCTCGTTTACTGCACATAGTTCTGTTTACATCTGGTCACTACTACACATAGTTATGGTTACATCTGTTTACATCTGTTAGTCCGATCACTGTCCACTCATATCTACTCCTTTATATTTTATATTTTGTATTTTTAAGTTAAGTTTAAGCTTTAAGTTGTATTTAAATTGACACTTTATATTTAGGTTAAAATGTTTTGTCTACTTGCACTGTTGTTAATTTACTGCTCTGTGTCCCCCCGGGGACAAATAAAGTTTTTTGAATTGAATTGAATTGAATTGAAATAACGAGCTATCTTAACTACAACAGATAAATAATTGATCCGTGCAGCACGTTACCTCTGTGTCTTTTTCACATTTTTTCTCCTCTTCTTCTTTTTCGTCCCTGGGCTCCGAAGCCTTTGTTGTTGTTGTTTTTTACATTATGGATGTTTATAGACTTCATGTTAACCAGTATGGTCAGTGTCACTTACTTCTAATAAATCACCTGCCCTCCTCCCCCACAACGAGCAGGTAACGAGCAGGTAACGAGCAGGTAACGAGCAGGTAACGAACAGGTAACGAGCAGGTAACGAGCAGGTAACGAGCAGGTAATGAGCAGCTGTGTTGTGATGTGCCGGGTCAAGCAGAAGGCAAGAAAATAGAGCCTTTTTAAGTGTGTGATAGTTGTGTTTTCATTACTAAATAATAGCATGAAAATGATATTAGATAAATAATATTTAGTGATATTTAAACTAATTTTTCCTTCTATTTCTTCTTCTTATCTTCAACTTTTCTGCAGCTCTCATTTGGGTCGCCAGCGGCGCCCCCTATGGAGGCTGGCGCCTCTAGCATTTGCCTATACTGCCGATGCCACTGGCCGGCCCTGGCCAGCATTACAGACTGACTGAAATGCGGGAGTGATGGGATGTGATATTTAGTCTAAAGTGTGTTGACCAAAAGTCATCATTCTCAACTACGGAATCTTTTGCCAAGAAAACACCAATGCACCTCGTAATCTCTCTTGCTCTTGCAATCGTTTGGGCAAGAGGGGCTGCAAACCGACTTGTCAGTGTGGGTTGCCTGTTAATGTGTTTTTAACAAGGGGAGGTGATTGGAGCTTCTCATTGTGGAGTGGATTAAATGCTGCATCATGTTTGTTGGGCTATTTGTGTAGTTCCCTGTCTTCTTGTAATATTTGCACACAGTTTTTGTCTTTTCTCTTATCTTCTCAGCTCTTTCATTTTGTCTCTGATTTATAAGACGGTGGTGTGGTCGGAATTTCAACATCTTGCACTGCAGCTGCCATGATAAAGACTGCTTGTTACAACCAGGTTACAACCAACCTCCTCTGCTCTTCAGGTGCTGAGGCTCACGAGAGTGATGTAGGAAGTCAAACAAGAGAAGCATGAATAGATGGCGCCCTCTGCTGTTTAAAAAAAAGTACTGCGATTCAGTTTTTCAGAGTATCAAAGTGAACGTTGACACCTTTGAATCAATTTTTAACTGCCTCATGATTAATCTTTACAGAAATGAAGAATGATGGGTGTGTCCTTTGATTACCTGCCAGATGTGGTATTTCCTGGTTTCAGTAGGACTCTTGACTCTGTCTCGTTCTGACGCAGATCTGTTCTCCGTGTTGAAGGTAAGAGACACTTTTCACTGTTTTTTAAGACTCTCTGTTTGATTTAAGTGTCAAAAGAGCTGTAAGCTAACAGTTAGCCACCATGTTCATTAGCTGCTCTGACTATAGTAGAAGTGCAGGCAACACAATGACTCTCAGTTAGCATGCAGGCTATGCTAACATGCTAAACAGTACAGTTTTACACAGCAGAGGGAGGGCGTGGAGTCTGTCCTCATCAGTTAGGACTAGAAATAATCACTCCATCAGCTCAACTGATTCCACAACTGAAACTGGACGGTTGCCAAGCAACACAAACACTCCTCTGCAAGTCAAGTCAAGTCAAGTCAAGTCATATTTATTATAGAGCACATTTAAAAACAGCTACAGCTGACCAAAGTGCTGTACAATACATTAAAAAAGAAAAAAACAACTTGAGATCACAATGTCCACAAGAGAGAAATATATATATATATATATGTATACATATATACATATATAAAGAAAGGATATATAAAGAAAGCAACAAAGGAACCTGAAAGAAACGGTCTATTCAGGACCAGGGGACTCAAATGCTAAAATATAAAAGTATGTCTTGAGATGGGACTTAAAAGAGTCAACAGAGGGTGCAGACCTGATGGAATGAAGGAGGCTGTTGCACAGCTTAGAGGCTTTTACTGAAAAGGCCCGATCTCCCTTTAGTTTGAGCCGTGAGCGGGGAACAGCCAGGAGGCCCGTGTCTGATGATCTCAGGCGCCTAGATGAGGTGTACGGCCTGAGGAGGTTGGTAATATATGGGGGGGCCAGGCCATTCAGGGCTTTAAAAACAAACAACACAATCTTATAATCGATTCTGAATCGTATTGGGAGCCAATGAAGGAACGCTAGGACAGGACTGATATGCTCCCTCTTCTTGGTTCCAGTCAGCAGCCTTGCTGCAGCATTTTGGACCAGCAATTGCAGTAGTCAAGCCGGGATGAAATGAGCGCATGGGTTACTGTCTGTAAGTCACTGAATGAGAGGATAGGTTTTAGCTTGGAAATTGTACGGCGCTGAAAGAAACTGGATTTGACAACTGGATTTACCTGCCGATCAAATGTAAAGCCTGAGTCGAAGATAAAGCCAAGGTTCCTGTCGTGGGGCCTAATGTGGCTGTATAACTGACCTAAGCTGTTGGCGACCTGTTTGATGATGTCGGGGGGGCCAAAAAGAACAGCTTCAGTTTTTGACTCATTTAATTGTAGGAAGTTATGGGCCATCCAGTGTTTTATGCCTTCAAGGCATTGTATAAGAGAGGTGAGTTCTGCGAGATTGTTTGGTTTGACCGGTAGATAAAGCTGAGTGTCATCTGCGTAGAAGTGGTATGAGAGGTTGTGCTTCTGGATAATTTGACCCAATGGGAGCATGTATAGTGGAAATAGTAGAGGGCCTAGGATGGATCCCTGTGGTATCCCACAGCTCAGACCAGATTGGGAGGATGTGGCGTTAGTTAAGTTTACAGAGAAGGTTCTGTTGTTCAGGTATGATGTAAACCAAGTCAGGGCTGTGCCCCCAACACCAACCCAATGCTACAGGCGATTCATTAAAATTGTGTGGTCGACAGTGTCGAATGCTGCAATAAGGTCCAGTGAGATCAGGAAAGCACAGTTTCCAGAGTCCATTGTAAGCAGAAGGTCATTGTGGATTTTGAGAAGTGCAGATTCTGTGCTATGGGCTGCTCTGAAACCTGATTGAAATTTGTCTAAAATACTATTATGATGAAGGTAGGGTAGCAATTTCTCCAGAATAACCTTTTCTAGCACCTTAGAAAGGAAGGGTAGTTTTGAGATGGGTTTGTAATTGGAAAGTGGTATGGGGTCCAGGTTGGGTTTTTTTTAACAAGGGCTGCACTATAGCATGTTTAAATGAGGGAGGAACAGCACCAGTTGACATAGAGCTGTTTATAATGGAGAGGATAAAAGGGCCGGTAATATCAAAGGAATCTTTGAGGAGCTTGGTACGTACTATGTCACTGGGGCAGGTGGCAGATTTCATTTTAAAAACCGTCTCTTTGAGTGAGGTTAAGGTGATAGGCTCAAAACAGTTTAACTGGGCAGAGCAGTTGAAGGGCGGGGAGGCTGAGATGTGCCTGGTAGGGGCTGAGATATTTTTTCTAATGCCAGCAACTTTAGGAAGTCTTCTGCTCTACTAAGGGGAGTGTCTAGAGAGGATCCAGGAGGGGGGCAGGTGAGAGAGTTTATAATATTGAATAGGACTTTAGGATTATGGTGATGTTTTGAGATGATATCTGAGAAATGTTTTGCTCTCGCTGCCTTGACTGCAATTTGGTAGCTGCTCTTTAAGGATGTCATATGAGATTTGGAGCTTATCCTGCTTCCACTTGCGTTCAGCTTGTCTGCAGCTCCTCCTTAGGGCTCTAGTGGATTCAGTAATCCAAGGCTGTGATTTAGGCTTTAGTTTTGTTATCTTGAGAGGAGCAATATGGTTGAGAATTGAGGAGCAGGTAGCATTAAATAACTTAATGTGATCCTCAGTGCAGAGTTCAGTAGGAATATTTTCAACGGACAGAGTATCTTGAGCAGCTAAGAAAGCAGCTGAGAATAAACTGGCAGTGGAAGAGTTAATGTAACGAGAGTAAAGCATGGGGAGGAGACCATTTGATGACAGGACAGAGAGAGACACATTAAAAATAATGGCACTGTGATCTGAAAGACAAAGGTCCATTATTTCCAAATTGTTAACAGGAAGACCACAAGACAAGACCAAGTCCAAAGTGTGGCCATGTTTATGAGTGGGACCTGAGACATACTGTGCAAAATTAAATGATTCAATCAGGTTTAAAAATTCACCGACAAGTGGTTTTGATGGACAACATACATGGATATTAAAATCACCCAGTATTAAAATTCTTTCAAATGATGGCACAATTTGCGATAAGAGGTCTGCAAACTCAGTGATAAAATGTTTATCTGATTTTGGAGGACGATATAATATGATGATAAGAAGAGGGTTTGCTGTACCCACTTTGTTTTTAAAAACTGCTGCCAGACCCCCGCCTCGTCCGTAGGGTCGTGGCGTGTTAAAGAAGGAACATTCATTTGGAGAAAGCTCAATAAGTGGACTTACATCATTGGAGTTCGGTCAAGTTTCAGTCACTAGAAGGAAATCTAGGCCCTGGGATGTGAAAAAGTCGTTAAGAATAAAAGTCTTATTTAGCACTGATCAGGCATTTATCAGAGCCAGTTTAATCGGGGCCGCATTACTGACGTGCGCTAGTGGCGTTCATGGCAGAGAGCGGAGGTTACTAGAGTTTACACCGCTGCAATGTTGAGTGGCAGATCGGGATTTTGAGCCTCGGTGATATCGGAAAGACATTTTTACTGGAATATTGAAAGTGCTAGAAGCCTCAAAAGGTCCAAGTCCTGCAGTTGAGTCATTTACTGTTACATTTCATCTTCACTGTCTGCTCCACCACTGCTCCTCTGTTTTCACTCTCAGACGGATAATTCATTTCACAGGAATAAATCATGTGACTCTTAGCAGAGCGATGAGAGTGAGTGCTGTCAGATGGGGCCCCCTTAGGACCCGATCACACAGAGACGCAACTCGCCTCAAAAAAACACCTGAACGCAGCTGAGGAAAGAACAGCTGGGAGCGCCTGTGGAGCAGGGCTGTGTGTGCATATGGGCGACCAAATGAAATATGTTTGCTCCAAGAGGAGGAGGGGAAAATGTCATAAAAAGCGGATGGCTTTGATTGGCTACTTTAAGTGACCTTGACGATCACTGCGACTCTGCTTCTTGATCAAAAAAGTTGAAAATGTTTAAACTTTTATGCGTACCCAAAAACTGCTAGAAAAATGTGTCTTGCAGCAGCAAAGAAGAGCGCCCAGCAATCACGCTGGCCCATAAGATAACCATGGTTTTGCTGGTGCTGCTTTCCCTTTTTGAAGGTGAACCAGGTAGATGTGATGTTTGTAGACTGACAGTGAGGTGATGATGATGATGATGATGATGAAGGTGAATCAGCAGCTTCATCTCTTTGTTTTCTCCACAGCTGAAGATCTTTGACTGGATGTGACTTCAGCAGCTGAACTCCATCAGTGTTGTTGTAGTGACAGAGTGCAGCTCTCCCAGCAGGGGGCGCTTTGCTATGGATCAGTGTGAGGACACAGAGGAGGGAGTCCCTCCCTCTAAAACCTCTCTGTGTGAGGAACATGAAGCTCTGAGGTGAGGATCTCTAACTGTCCATGACTCTTCTCCATGTCACAGCTCAGCACTCACATCACTCCACCTTCATCATCATCACCACCATCATCATCATCATCATCATCATCATTATCACTGTCTCATCTGCTGCTCACAGTAACTAATAATGTTGTTTTTTTTTGTATCAGGTTGCAGGAACAGAGACCAGACTCTCCTGGACCCAGCTGTGTGTCCATGAAGAGTGACCGGTCTATGGGTCGCTTTATTAAATTTAAAGATGGACGTCCGGCTGATGGAAGGTGAGATCTGAAATTGACAAAGAGCTCTGTTCTGCTTTTCTGTAGGCTCACTCTTTCATCCTCAGCCATTTACATCACTCTCAGTCTTCAGTCCATGTTCACCTCTCCCAGGAGTTGTACTTTTCTCCTGTTTCTCCTACTTCTCCACCAGAGGTCCTCAGAATTCCCCTCCTTCTCTTCTAGGGTTCAATAGCCCAGACCTTCCCTTCTACTCTTCTCACCTGTCTTCATTTTCCTCATCAGCTTCATTTAGTTTTCTCACCACTTCATGATCATTGTGTGCTTTGGTTCTATTTTGTGTTTTTTCTTTTGAAGTGTTTGTATTTGAACCCTGACCTGCCTGAAGGCTGTAAAATGTGGAAAATAATCGACAGTGTGATGGACTTCATGACTTCAAAGCAAAAACAGCCCTACTAGAAAGAAGCTAAATATTCTTAGACAAAGTCAAAATAATAGGCCAAACCTTAAAAAGAGACAAATCTGAGGAAAGATTTATTTTTGAGCTTTTTGTTCTGTTATTTAGAGACAGGACAGTAGATAGAGTCGGAAATCAAGGAGAGAGAGAATGGGGAATGACATGCAGGAAAGGAGCCACAAGTCGGATTTGAACCCGAGCCACCCGCTTGGAGGGCTACAGTCTCCCTGCATGGGACACTCACACTAACCACTAGGCCACCAGCACCCCAATTAAAGCATTTTTATTGAATGAACATTTTTGTTTTTCCCTCAGGTAGAATGAAAGTCCTCTCCTTCCTCACTCCCAATGATGACCAAAACAAACAGACATACTGTCCACAATATCAGATTTCATTCACTGAGAGTCTGCTTCTGCACGTCCATTTTAAAGCATGCACCATCAAGGATGGGAGCCACGGTTTAAAAACTGTGATTAGAGGATTATGGTCCATGAGGTGGATGTTGGATGTCCTGACTTTGTCCACAGCCCAGATCCTGAACCTGATGAGGTTCTGCTGGTGAGATGTTGGGCATTGAAAGCTTCAGGTCAAGTTCACTAACCTACCTGGTCCATACATCCTGCTGATCCAGCTGACCATTGTACTGATATCTGACTACACTTTCTCCTGGACTACATAGTTTAATACTTGATTCTTGTTTTAGTGAATGGTACCTGAGTCCAGCTGAGGCATGTTTAGTACATTAGGGATGATGTCATGGTGGTATACTGAACATTTGGTCCAGTGATCTTGGCAGGACACTGGTGAGCAGATGTATCATGAAGACTGCAGACAAAGATCTTTAAAGCTCTTGAGTGTTTTTACAAACCTTGTAGGATCCAAATACTGGACTTACTCACAATATAAAAACTACTGTGATGGTGCAAGCAGCACTTATTCCCATCTGAAGTGATGTCAGTCTGAAGACTTTGTCCCAGAAGTGAGTTCCAGGTTGAGGTTCCTGAAGTTGTTATGGACAAGTTCTTGATCTTTATCTGTTCTGTATCCTAACAGTAGTTGCTGCTCGTTGTAAATGCTGCTCGGTCTCTAAATGTACTATGGGAGGTAGAGCCTCCAGTTTTCAGGCTCCTCTCCTCTGGAATCATCTTCCAGACGGGGTACGGGAGGGAGACACACTCTGTGTTTTTAAGAATAAAATTAAAAGTAACTATAAATTTTATAGTTAGGGCTGGCGCTGGTGTAGACCAGCTCCTAGTTATGCTGCTATAAGCTTAGACTACTGGGGGAACTGGCACCTTGAGCTCCTATATCTCCCTCCTTCTCTCTCTCTCTCTCTCTCTCTCTCTCTCTCTCTCTCTCTCTCTCTCTCTCTGTGAGATCGTATTACTGATTGTTGCTATCTGTAAATCTCAGTCACTAACCACAGCATCTTTCTGAGCTGTGTTTATGTTTAAGTCGTATTCTGTTAACTTTACTTTCATCAGTCTAAAGAATTTGAGGACAGACACAGTGTTGGCTGTATTCTGAGTGAGATACTGTTCTAATAGAAACAGAGAGAACTGTGGAGAACTTCACCTCTACCTCCTGATTACTGATTATCCATCTGCCAGTTTAAACTGGAACAATCTGATTAAAAATGATCTTTCTTTGTTTATTTTTTTGTATCAGGATGCAGGAACAGAGACCAGACTCTCCTGGACCCAGCTGTGTCTCCATGAAGAGTGACTGGTCTAAGGGTCGCTTTATTGACTTTAAAGATGGACGTCCTGCTGATGGAAGGTAAGAATTAAAAATCAAGTTAATGTTATGTCTCTGTTGTTTAAAGACTCATATCTTGGCTCAGAGTTTCATTATATATATCCCGTTGTTTTCTTGTGTAATATGTCCTGTCACAGAGTTCAACAGGAGAGCTCCAACATTCACAGAGATCAATCAGACCAGCAGAATCCAACAGACCTGGACTCCATCTTTTTGGTGTGTTCAACACACTGTTAATTAATATACTACCATTACAATAATTTAATTCTAAGTTATTGTTCTGTTTAGACCAGCTGACCTGCAGACTAACAGATGAAACACATGTTGAGTTCCAACAGTTTATATTAAATATCCAGTGTCTCCTTCTGTTCCAGCTGCTGGAGGAGAACATCATCACCTTTGTGAAGAACGAGCTGAAGAGAGTCCACAGGGTTCTGAGTCCAGATTATCCAGAATGCTTAGAGAGTCTGAGTGAGGATGAAGAGCAGGGGAGAAGCTGTAAAGAGGCATTTTTGAAGATCACTCTCCACTTCCTGAGGAGAATGAAGCAGGAGGAGCTGGCTGACTGTCTGCAGAGCAGTAAGAACATTTTAACAGATTTAGTATTTTAGAAAAAGGACAAAGAGCTTTAAAGTTCCAAACTCAGATAGTCATGTCATCTATATCAGAATCTGTTCATTGATTTCAGTTATTTCTTTATTCAGGAACAGTCGCTGCAGAGTGCCGTCGTAAACTCAAATCTAACCTGAAGGAGAAGTTCCAGTGTGTGTTTGAGGGGATTGCTAAAGCAGGAAACCCAACGCTTCTGAACCAGATCTACACAGAGCTCTACATCACAGAGGGAGGGACTGGAGAGGTCAATGATGAACACGAGGTCAGACAGATTGAAACAGCATCCAGGAAACCAGACAGACCAGAAACAACCATCAGACAAGAAGACATCTTTAAAGCCTCACCTGGAAGAGATGAACCAATCAGAAGAGTGATGACAAAGGGAGTGGCTGGCATCGGGAAAACAGTCTTAACACAGAAGTTCACTCTGGACTGGGCTGAAGACAAAGACAACCAGGACATACACTTCACATTTCCATTCACTTTCAGAGAGCTGAATGTTCTGAAGAAGAAAAAGTTCAGCCTGTTGGAACTTGTTCATCACTTCTTTCCTGAAACCAAAGAAGCAGGAATCTGCAGGTTTGAAGAGTTCCAGGTTGTGTTCATCTTTGACGGTCTGGATGAGTGTCGACTTCCTCTGGACTTTAAAAACAACGAGACCCTGACTGATGTCACAGAGTCCACCTCAGTTGATGTGCTGCTGACAAACCTCATCAGGGGGAAACTGCTTCCCTCTGCTCACCTCTGGATAACCACACGACCTGCAGCAGCCAATCAGATCCCTCCTGAGTGTGTTGACATGGTGACAGAGGTCAGAGGGTTCACTGACCCACAGAAGGAGGAGTACTTCAGGAAGAGGTTCAGAAATGAGGAGCAAGCCGACCGAATCATCTCCCACATCAAGACATCCAGAAGCCTCCACATCATGTGCCACATCCCAGTCTTCTGCTGGATCACTGCTACAGTTCTGGAGGATGTGCTGAAGACCAGAGAGGGAGGAGAGCTGCCCAAGACCCTGACTGAGATGTACATCCACTTCCTGGTGGTTCAGTCCAAACTGAAGAACATCAAGTATGATGGAGGAGCTGAGACAGATCCACACTGGAATAAAAAGAGCAGGAAGATGATTAAGTCTCTGGGAAAACTGGCTTTTGAGCAGCTGCAGAAAGGAAACCTCATCTTCTATGACTCAGACCTGACAGAGTGTGGCATCGATATCAGAGCAGCCTCAGTGTACTCAGGAGTGTTCACACAGATCTTTAAAGAGGAGAGAGGACTGTACCAGGACAAGGTGTTCTGCTTCATCCATCTGAGTGTTCAGGAGTTTCTGGCTGCTCTTCATGTCCATCTGACCTTCATCAACTCTGGAGTCAATCTGATGTCAGAAAAACAAAAAACATCCTGGAGGTCTAAAGTATTCAGAAAAAAACCTGACCCAACACTTTTATATCAGAGTGCTGTGGACCAGGCCTTACAGAGTCCTAATGGACACCTGGACTTGTTCCTCCGCTTCCTCCTCGGTCTTTCTCTAGAGACCAATCAGAATCTCATACGAGGTCTGCTGACACACACAGGAAGTGGCTCAAAGACTAATCAGAAAACAGTCAAGTACATCAAGAAGAAGATCAGTGAGGATCTGTCTGCAGAGAAAAGCATCAATCTGTTCCACTGTCTGAATGAACTGAATGATCGTTCTCTAGTGGAGGAGATCCAACAGTCCCTGAGATTAGGACATCTCTCCACAGATAAACTGTCTCCTGCTCAGTGGTCAGCTCTGGTCTTCATCTTACTGTCATCAGAAAAAGATCTGGACGTGTTTGACCTGAAGAAATACTCTGCTTCAGAGGAGGCTCTTCTGAGGCTGCTGCCTGTGATCAAAGCTTCAAACAAAGCTCTGTACGTGCTCACATAACTATCCAGTTCAAATGTAGTTCTCTTTATTCAGAAATAACAACTATAGTTTGTAATTTATTTAATTTGTATTCTTCTGAATCCTCTTCAGGCTGAGTGTCTGTAACCTCTCAGAGAGAAGCTGTGAAGCTCTGTCCTCAGTCCTCAGCTCCCAGTCCTCTAGTTTGAGAGAGCTGGACCTGAGCAACAACAACCTGCAGGATTCAGGAGTGAAGCTGCTGTGTAGTGGATTAAAGAGTCCACTCTGTAGACTGGACACTCTCAGGTTAGTGTGCTGCTGATCCAGATTAGTCCTTTAAGATCACGTTTTCTTGAGAAATCATTTATTAAATGGGCCTTGGTGGTGGTTTAAAGTTTTACTGTATGTTTCCACATTAAAGCTGTAAAGCTCTGAGCTGGTTCTATAGCTCTCAGTCGTTTAGTCTGAGGAAGCTGGACTGGAATAAAAAAAGTTAAATATGAAGTTCTTTCCCCACCAACAAACAAACCATGGATAATGTTTGGAACATAAAGAACTAAATAATCTTTATTTCAGATGAAACAGTTCAGAACTGTTTCTACATCACTGCTGATGTCAAAGCAGTCTGTGTGTTTATCTCACGCTCTGTCTTACCTTCACTATTTGTCACCAGAGTAAATATTGATTAGTATCAGATTATGAAGTCTATTCTGTTCAGCTGCATGGTTATGACGGGATGTTACTGGTAAAACAGAGAAGAATGGACCAATGGATGTTAAGCATATTGTGCGCGCGTGTGTGTGTGTGTGTGCGTGTGTCGGTGTTTATATATGTGAGTGTGTGTGTGTGTGTGTGTGTGCGTGTGTGTGTGTGTGTGTTGGTGTGTGAGTGTGTGTGTGTGTGTGTGTGTGTGTGTTGGTGTTTATATGTGTGAGTGTGTGTGCGCGTGTGTGTAGTCTGTCAAACTGTCTGATTACAGGAGAAGGTTGTGCGTCTCTGGCCTCAGCTCTAAGCTCCTCCCCCCTGAGACATCTGGACCTGAGCTACAATCATCCAGGAGAACGAGGAGAGAAGCTGCTGTCTGCTGGACTGGAGGATCCACACTGCAGACTGGAGACACTGAGGTACAGACAGACACACAGAAGCTGTCTCACTGTTTCTGAATGATGAACTCTGCTTCTTGTCTGAGGCTGGATTTAAATGAAGATGTATGAAATAGATTCTGATCTGGTTTCTTCCTCCAGGTTGGACCATAGTGGACTGCACAGACTGAAGCCTGGTCTGAGGAAGTGTGAGTGTGTTTTAATTTCTCTTCATCAGAACACAGCAGCACATGTTGGAGTGTAGAAGAGTAAATGCTCTTGAACAATCAGACAGAGACTATGGCTTGTGAATAGAGGATTTGTTTATTTCTCTCTGAGAAGTTAATAACAATAACTTAGATTTATATAGCGCCTTTCATGAAATGAAATGATGCTTTACAAAGTGTGTGTGTGTGTGGGGGGGGTGTAATGGGAGACAACAAGAGAGGAATAGAAAAACACAAACAGAGAAGAGAAAGGATAGAAACGCTAGACAAACAAATGAAGGAGAAAGGGAGTGGGTGATCAGCTGAGGGGAGTGTTAGATGAGGCTGAATGCTTTGGTGAACAGATGGTGTTTGAGGACGTTTTTAAAAATAACCAGGGGTGTCATTTATGAAAGAGTGCGTAAAATTCATACTAAAAATGTACATGTGCCAAAAACCCGGAAATGGCGTGCGCACAAAATGATTCAGAGTTATAAAACCGTTCGTACGCACACCTGCACGCAATGTTCCCTTTATAAATCACGATCCACCTGGAAATGTGCGCACGTAGATTAGTCCCATGTTCCGCCCTCTACACGCCCACATTCAACCATAAACGGTCAATGCTGTTGGGGTTGTATCAAGTCAACTTTGGTTATATTCTTTAATAATTATACTTAATTATTAATAATATAAATAAAATATCATTAAACTATGTTTAATCTTGTTTTGGGGCACCAACCTGTAATCAGGTAAATATAACCAAAATATCACTCAAATCAGTCTCAAATTAGTTATTTAATTACTAATATTATTAATAATGAATAACTATATTTAATAAATTGAAGGCGTGAAATCCGTACAGAAAGCCTTCGCACCCAGCTTATATCACAATGCAAATACACCAGTAATCACAAACAACTGCTCTCTTAAATTATAACAGAATTTATTTAAACAAAGCAACATCAATCCAAAATCAATGAACTTAATTAAACAAATAACTATTATAAACTAATCTAAGCAACAAACATTATCAAGCAAAGGCTTGTGGAAGGGGTGTGAATGTAGGTGTGTGTGTGTGTGTGTGTGTATGTGTGTGTGTGAGAGAGAGAGAGAGAGAGAGAGAGAGAGAGAGGGGGAAGAAGAAAGGGGGGGGAGATGGCTTCGTACCCTCGTGGTCGTTCACGATGGCGCAAACCTAACAAAGACCTGGGTGCGTGCGCGTGTGGATGAAAGGGAGAGAGAAGGGGGGGGAAGATTACTTCGTCCCACGTGGTCGCCCTTCCGATGGCACACACCTAACAAAGGCCTCAATGTGGCCTTAAGGTCTAAAAGAGACTGTGTTCGGCCCTACACAATCTGTGTCTCTGAGGCGTTTGGATAGCGTAATGGCGCGGTGGTGGAGTTGGTCTCCAGATGTACGTTTACACGGGAATATGTGTGTGTGTGTATGTGTTCGTAGAAGGGGAAATAAAAGAGAATAAAAGAGAAATGCGTGCCTGAGGAGGCCGGATCACAGTCCGACTCCCGCGCCACAACTCGGAGTAATTCCCTTCATTCACAGAAACAAACCAATAGCCGAATTCAGGTTAATACGGCTTACACTGGCCTTTCTGATCAGAAGTGTAATACCCGGTTATAACGCTGTTACGCTAAACACATATAGGACGCAGCGGTCCGAAACAACAAGAGTTTTGAACAAAGTAAAACTCAGGACGCAGCGGTCCAACAAAGATAAAAATTACAGTTTCTGCTTTGATCAACAATTGTTAAAAAATCTTCTGTCCGTCCTGGTGCAGAGGCGTCTGATGGCGGCGAGGGTCCCTTACGGCGAGAGCGGCTTCGTTGGTTCTCTGTCGAGTGGGAAGATGTCCGTTGATGTCCTTTTGTTGCAGGACGGAATAAGACCGTTATCTTTCTGATAATCTGTTATAGTCTGACGCTCTCCGAGAAACTGAGATGCGTTCACTGGACAATCCGAGCTCGGAATTTAGAACACTGCCGGCCGCGGATTACCTGCGCGCTAAAAACTTAAAACAAAGGAAGATTGTTGCAGGAAACAGGAGATCTTCTTGGGTCTCCGAGCACCAAAGGTCAGTGCGTGAAAGAGGGCGAGCAATGGAAGTCTTGGAGCTTTGTAGCCTGACCTCCATGGGGGGTCTACCTCAGGTCCCCTCCAATGAGGAGAGAGAGGTTCCGGTCCCCCCTTTACTTCACGCATAGGTGTGAAGTACCGCGGGGGATTCTGGGATTAAGAGTCCTTTTAGGCCTCTTTGTGATCTCAGTGAATAACTCAAATGAGGCTTTTACAGAGGTGCAGGCCCAAGTCCATTGTTTGACTGTCCTAAGCCTGCGTGGCCCAACATCCCCCCTTTGTCCTGAAGAATGGGATTGCGGGTCGCGGTCTTTAGGGCAAATAGGGCCAACAGTCCATGTGTTAGGAGACAAATGTTCAAATAGTTCGTGAGCAAAAGTCTATACATTTTGAGAGGCATTCGGTCTGGGCAGACACTGAGGCAAAGTCTGGGCAGACTGTCTAACTATGTCTAAAGCTAGGCATAAAACATAACCAGGCATTAGCAAAGCTTTGCTACTCAAGGTGCATTCTTTAACAAAACAAATGAAACAAACAGACAAGAGGAGGGGAGAAAGAGAAGAGTATAAGGTGTAGGTTTGTGGGCTAACTCCTAGCCTGGGCAGGAGTAAGCCTGCGGGAAGGTGTTTGTGGCATGTAGGTGTGTAAATGTACATGTACATTATGTGTCTCCCTACCAATGTCAAAACACAAAACAGGGACTAGGAAACATTCATGTCGGTAGAGTGACATTGTTGTGTTTCTAGAGTGGAGGCTACACCCCCACTCCTATGTGGAGTCAGAATCAGGTTCTCTGTAAGCGAGGGAGTACTTAGGGAGCTCGTAGGAACTCCGATTATACCTACCCTTCTGTCTCAGACTACGGCCATCCCGAGAGTTCCGTTCGGATCTGGTAGTGATCAGTTCTCCAGGCTGGAACCTACTCTGTGGTTGAGTCCCACCTTCACCCCCCTGGCTCTGTTCTCTATTCTGCCGGTGATATGGTCTCTTATTCCTTGCACGAGGCAAGTTGTTGCCCTCACGTGACACGTGACGTAAGCGTGTCTGCCAAACCGCCTGTGCGAATCTCTTGATCTCTTTCATACTAAGCTGATGTGTACGACTATGCAGGGTGACATCTGAACGCACGCAGCCATGCAGATTGTGCATGAAGATGGACTTGAAAGTTGGGTTCTCTTCCAAACCTGGAGCCTCACGTCCCTGGAAAAATGCAGATCTTAGTCGCCAGTAATAATCTTTGGGGGCTTCGTGCTTCTGGTGCAAGACACTGAAAGCACTAAGAAGGGCAGATGCAGGGTCAATGTAGGTGGAGTATTCCTGGCGCAAAGCATTGCAGAGCGCAGAGTACTGGTATCTGATCTCAGGCTGAAGGGTAGTCGTGAAGTTACGGACACTCTTGGAAGTTGTCTTCCAGATCAGCCTGAGTTTTTCTCTTGTGGATGCATCAGGTACCTCACTGAGACACAGGTTAATCTCTCTGAGGTAATCATCGATGCAGAGGTCTGAGTTATCTGGATCAAACCGCTCTACATCCTGTGCCATAGATTCAATGAGCCTTATGCGCAGTCTTTGATCTCTGGGTAGAAGGGAGCCATACCAGTCATCTGAGGTTTGGATATTCCTCAGCCGTGAATCCTGCAATGGGAACCTACAGGTAGCAGGAGGGGGCCTGGTGTTATCTCTGCCTCTGGGGGCTGAGAAGTCACCCCCCTTCCTATGTGGTGATTCAAACCTGTGAAGGTGTGAAAGGGTGTCACAGTTGTCAGAGAACTGGGGCGTTTCCCCAAGGAGCGGGGCTCCACAGTCAAAATCAGGGAAAACTAGACTTATTTCCTCAGTCCTTGGGTTATCCTGGCTACTCGGTTCTTTACTGAGCTTTTTCAGCAGGGTTGTTTGATCTCTTAAGGGGCTTGGTCCAGGATCAGAGTCATATCCTGACAATATGTCTTGCTCCATGCTTACCTGTGCTCCCTGAATTAATTCAAACATGTCCAACACTTTCTGCTTGGCAGTTTGTAAGTGCTGACTAACAGATTTGTTTCCTTTCTGCAAGGATCGGACCTTTGGTGGGAGTGTCCCCATGAAATCACGGACACTCCTAGCCGTAGTCTTCCAGATCCGTTTCAGTTTTTCATGTGAGGACGCATGAGGCAGGTCAAGGAGACAATGGTCAACTTCTCTAAGGTAGTCGTTAATACTTGAATCTGGGCTATCTGGGTCAAAACGCTTCAGATCTTTGGCCTGAGGTTCTATCTGCCTGGTTCGCAGGCCCTGACCCGAAGGCTGGCAAGGGTCGTCCGATTCGTCTGACGAATCGTAAGCCCTGTGGTTGTCACGGTAGTAGGGTTGTAACCGTGGCGGGGTTTGTGTTCGGCTCAGACGTGGCCGTCTATCGTGGGACAGGTAGCGTTCGGTGCCCAATTGGGCCTTTGTCTCCTCCCTGTCTCTAGGGGGAGTAAAGCCTCTCCTCCTGCGGGGTGAGGGTTCTCTTCGCTCAAAGCGTATTGCAGAACGCGAGGGCCCTTCATCTTTAATCATCCAGCTCTTTACCGGGTGGTCTGAGGACGTGGGCGCTTTTGTGCCTGGGTCGACCCGGCGGTGCCTTCCCCTCTCCTCCAGATCCTGCAACATGTCTGTCTCCCTCCTCCAGGGGCTTGTTTCAGTCTCCCATCCTTCGTCTGAGGTTTCCTCAGCTGATCTGGGGGCTGCAGTACTTATCTGCCTATCCTGAAATCTGGGTACCGTGTCACTTCGTTTCTTCTGTTCGGCCAGTTTGCTGCTTTCATGCAGTGTTTTATTCTCCTCCTGCAGGGCCTTGCAATTTTCCTGCAAGGTCTTTAGTTTATCCTGCATTCTTTCGAAGTCGTCCCACAGGATCTGTCCTTCTTCTAGTACCCGGGCTAGCTGTTCCTGGTGTATCTCATTCTGCACATTTGATTTGCGCTGATAAAGGAGGAGAATTTCGCCTAGAACATCTGAAATTGTGCGTGTTGGTTTCCCAGTTGGTTGATTTGCATATTCAACCAAGCCCTTTAGTTTCTCTTCACATGTGCTGAGGGTGTAGGAGTTCAGGCAGTCGAGCTGCTCTATAGGGAGGTGGATAAGATTAGCAACTACGTCTTGAAGGGGTGGATCGTCTGATCCATAGTGAGCTTTGGCCCATAGTTGATGTATGTCTTCTGCATACATTCTGTCTTTATTAGGGGTGATCCTGGCTCTGTGGTTGACAAGATCAACTAGCTCTTCTAACTTCTTATCACTAATGCTAATTGTCTAGCTATATAGGTTGGCACTCTCCTCTGAGGAGATGTTCGTCAGACTGGCAGCAGTTTCTTGCAGTGCTGCGTCCTCTGATCCAAAAGGAGTCTCAGCCCCCGACTCACCTAGGGTCTTGGTACACAAGAGCAAATCTTATCTAAGTATCCCAACTGATCACTGCAGTCTATCCTGGAAGATAGGAGAGGGGATTCACACCTCAAGTCCTCAAAGGAAGGGAGGAACTCACACCTCTCAGACAGCTGGCTATGCAACAATGATGAGGTTACACTCATGGCTCTCAAACAACAAGGAGCACCACAATCCTTTAGTAGAATACTTCAGGATCAAAATCTAGATTAATGCAACAAATCAAGTTCCTTGATAAAGTCACACTAGCTGCATCATTATGTCCAATTGTTGTATGGACCCAAAGGGGACAACAGTTATGCTTTAACCATTAACTAACAACATACAACACAACTAAGCCACAGCTTGATGTCTGCTTTGCTTAAACCACAAAAATTTAAAGAAAATATAATTTTCTTCCGAAGGATCCTTTTTAGGATTTTAAGTTTGGATTACTGTGCATTAACAGTGCAATAAAGCTGGTTTATTAAAGGCCTCACACGGGGCACCATTTGTTGGGGTTGTATCAAGTCAACTTTGGTTATATTCTTTAATAATTATACTTAATTATTAATAATATAAATAAAATATAATTAAACTATGTTTAATCTCGTTTTGGGGCACCAACCTGTAATCAGGTAAATATAACCAAAATATCACTCAAATCAGTCTCAAATTAGTTATTTAATTACTAATATTATTAATAATGAATAACTATATTTAATAAATTGAAGGCGTGAAATCCGTACACAAAGCCTTCGCACCCATCTTATATCACAATGCAAATACACCAGTAATCACAAACAACTGCTCTCTTAAATTATAACAGAGTTTATTTAAACAAAGCAACATCAATCCAAAATCAATGAACTTAATTAAACAAATAACTATTATAAACTAATCTAAGCAACAAACATTATCAAGCAAAGGCTTGTGGAAGGGGTGTGAATGTAGGTGTGTGTGTGTGTGTGTGTGTGTGTGTGTGTGTGTGTGTGTGTGTGTGTGTGTGTGTGTGTGTGTGTGTGTGTGTGTGTGTGTGTGTGTGTGTGTGTGTGTGTGTGTGTGTGTGTGTGTGAGAGAGAGAGAGAGGGGGAAGAAGAAAGGGGGGGAGATGGCTTCGTACCCACGTGGTCGTTCACGATGGCGCAAACCTAACAAAGACCTGGGTGCGTGCGCATGTGGATGAAAGGGAGAGAGAAGGGGGGGAAGATTACTTCGTCCCACGTGGTCGCCCTTCCGATGGCACACACCTAACAAAGGCCTAAATGTGGCCTTAAGGTCTAAAAGAGACTGAGTTCGGCCCTACACGATCTGTGTCTCTGAGGCGTCTGGATAGCCGCGAGTGTATAGATCTCTGTGCGTAATGGCGCGGTGGTGGAGTTGGTCTCCAGATGTACGTTTACACAGGAATATGTGTGTGTGTATGTTCGTAGAAGGGGAAATAAAAGAGAATAAAAGAGAAATGCGTGCCTAAAAAGGCCGGATCACAGTCCGACTCCCGCGCCACAACTCGGAGTAATTCCCTTCATTCACAGAAACAAACCAATAGCCGAATTCAGGTTAATACGGCTTACACTGGCCTTTCTGATCAGAAGAGTAATACCCGGTTATAACGCTGTTACGCTAAACACATATAGGACGCAGCGGTCCGAAACAACAACAAGAGTTTTAAACAGTTAAAACTCAGGACGCAGCGGTCCAACAAAGATAAAAATTACAGTTTCTGCTTCGATCAACAATTGTTAAAAACACTCTCTAAAGCTAATTCTGCCCAGACCTAATTAAGCCTCACTTGTGAATCGCTTTGTCCGGCGATGGAGCAGATCTTCTGTCCGTCCTGGTGCAGAGGCGTCTGATGGCGGCGAGGGTCCCTTACGGCGAGAACGGTTTCGTTTGTTCTCCGTCGAGTGGAAAGATGTCCTTTGATGTCCTTTCGTTGCAGGACGGAATTAGACCGTTATCTTTCTGATAATCTGTTATAGTCTGACGCTCTCCGAGAAACTGAGATGCGTTCACTGGACAATCCGAGCTCGGAATTTAGAACACTACCGGCCGCGGATTACCTGCGCGCCAAAAAAACTTAAAACAAAGGCAGATTGTTGCAGGAAACAGGAGATCTTCTTGGGTCTCCGAGCACCAGAAGTCAGCGCGTGAAAGAGGTCGAGCAATGGAAGTCTTGGAGTTTTGTAGCCTGGCCTGCTCCATGGGGGGTCTACCTCAGGTCCCCTCCAATGAGGAGAGAGAGGTTCCGGTCCCCCCTTTACTTCACGTGTAGGTGTGAAGTACCGCAGGGGATTCTGGGATTAAGAGTCCTTTTAGGCCTCTTTGTGATCTCAGTAAATAACTCAAATGAGGCTTTTACAGAGGTGCAGGCCCAAGTCCATTGTTTGACTGTCCTAAGCCTGCGTGGCCCAACAATGCAAAGCAGCTCGTGAATGAAAATGCATACAAACGAGGGGGCAGATCAAAGGTTTCCAGCGTTGGATCACGAAAACTGAAGTTTAGACGAAGAAACGAAACTTTCTGACCCAGAAACAAAGGAACTTGTGAATGAAGTGAAGGATAAAATGGACATATCGGTAGTTTGTTGCAGCAGGAGGATCACGAACTGAAGAAAATCAGAGAATGACACCAAGTCGCTGCTGCATTCACGCAGTCCTATGTGCCAAAACATCCACCGTTCATCATTACGCACGAGTATATCTGCAATGTTTACATGTTTACAGGACCCACACTGATTTCTTCATATAGTGGCAGAGAGGACACGTCAGTCAGCATTCTCCCTCACTCTATCATATTATTAATCAAAGGTTTGATCAACCAACAAAAACTTTTAATTGTTGGCCAATGAGGGCTGGAAGTAACACAAAGTGATGATAAAAGTGAGGGTGATGGAAACTCATGAGAGTTTAAATATCAAATAAAAAATGTAAACTGAAATAAAAGTGATAATCCAGTGAATAGAAAATCACCATTCATCACATCCAACAGAAATGTATATTTTACAACATGCAGTTTTTGTGACATTTCACATTTTGATGTTGGCTGCTGGCCGGCTGCTCGTAGTAAACTTTAAAAACAGCAGAAATCATTTTTGATTTGACGTTCATTTTCATAAACATGTAAATATGCAGAGTCTCCAACATCAAGTTCTCTCCTCAAAAACATCCAGACGTGAATTCAGTGATGAAATAGAAACAGAATATCTTTAGAGACATAAGCTAGCTCTCCTCCTCGTCTTCTGGCTGTGCAGACAGTAAGGCACACAGCAAAGTCCACGATCACCATAGTACAGGCCAGCAGGAACATCCAACAACAATACACAAGTCAGCTGCAGGCCGCCAGGTGGCCAGGTGAGGTCGGGACGGCGTGGCCTACACCTTAGACAAGCAGAGAAAAACTCACAAGGACTGAGTTATCATCTGTCTCTTTAGATTTCGATCTGTTCATCCAGTCCAGTTAAATTTCAATTAAAACAAAAACATGTATGTTGTAGAGCCTAGATTGATGGAAAAGAAATGGTCTCCATGACTTCAGAAACACAGTTTAAAACTAGTTAGACAGGACAAAGGGACATGGCACACTCCTGCTGCCATCACATTGTGTGTGACAGTGAAAGTGGAAATGAGGCTCCTGTTTGTGCTGAATGTGACCGCTGAGGACAGAACAGTTGGAGACAGCAGATGGTTCATAGATTCTTTGTGCTGCACTTTGATTAGTCAGACTTTATTCACTGCATGTGTTTGTTGATTTGGATCTCCATTCTTCCTGGCTGCCATGGTAACTCCATTTGAACTTGATTAGAAGTGGATTATTACATTTCAGTGCTGTCAAACATCATTCAGTGCTGAATATGAACTGTAAGTTTGATTGACTCTCAGTCAGTAGGGGTGTAACGGTACACAAACATTTCAGTTCGGTACAGTTCTCAGTTTTGAAGCTTCGGTTTGGTACATTTTCACTACAGTAAAGGGACCTGATGCAACGCTTTTTTCTTTATTAGGACCATTTATAATTTCCCTTTTACACATTGGGCTGAGTGCAGCATCGACAGTTCAGACTTGTACACCTGCTCAGGTTACTTTTTAATAACATTTTAAATTAAACATTGTAACAAAAACATAAAATAAACTTATTCTGCTTCCTTCAACCAAAAGAGTCTCCAATAAATAAAAGATATGAATGAAATAAAGTATTTTAGAATGAAATGAAGTCATTAATATAGCCTGTATATGCAAATATTTCTTTTAAATTACACTTCCACCTTTTAGTTTATGAAGGCAACACTTTTTTGAATGCTCTTTGAGCACATAATAAACCTAATCACATCTGGGACAGTGTAGTTTCAGAACTATAAAATATTCCCCTCTGTCGATATAAGAACTTCAATGGCATTTTTTATGGCTTTGGCCCGTTTAGAATTACTAGCAAAAGGCTGTCTGTTTTTTTCTAGTTGCAGTGATGTTTACGTTTGCGTGGTGCCTTTTCAAGTGCTTTAATAAGTTGGACGTGTTGCCTGTCTCCCCCTCCCCTTTTGCTCTTAGTTTGAGCGGGATCATCGCTGAAAATTAAAACAAAACTTAAGAGTAAGTCTGTAAAAAGAACTCCATCCCGGTTATATGAAACTGTCCAGACCAAGAGGACTCGAGGAACTACTAATCTGCACAGTTTGCATGGTTTATGTTTGAACTTTTTTACAAGTTATTAACTAAAAGCTGTGTCCCATACCAGCAGCTGCAGCCTTCCTCCACCCTGAGGTGTGCTTCTGCTTTGCGGTCCGTGTGGGAACACAGATTAAATCACTTTTGTTCCACACGTATTCGGATCAGTCCTTTACCGAAACGGTCCGGTCCGAGAACGTGTACCTTTACACCCCTATCAGTAAGTGTCAGTAAAGTTGTTGATGAATGAACAGATGATAACCTGCAGCTGTGTTGTGTCTTGTTCTCTCCATCAGACGCCTGTGAGCTGGAACTGGACACAAACACAGTGAACAGAAAACTGAAACTGTCTGACAACAACAGGAAGGTGACACGTGTGAAGGAGTTTCAGTCATATCCTGATCATCCAGACAGATTTGAACACTGGTGTTCTCAGCTGCTGTGTAGGACTGGTCTGACTGGTCGCTGTTACTGGGAGGTCAAGTGGAGAGGAAAGGTTGATATATCAGTTAGTTACAGAGGAATCAGAAGGAGAGGAGACATGAATGGATGTTGGTTTGGATTTAATGATCAGTCCTGGAGTCTGAGCTGCTCTGATGAAGGTTACTCTGTCAGTCACAATAACATAAGAACAGAGATCTCCTCCTCCTCCTCCTCCTCCTCCTCTGTCTCTAACAGAGTAGCAGTGTATGTGGACTGTCCTGCTGGCTCTCTGTCCTTCTACAGAGTCTCCTCTGACACACTGATCCACCTCCACACCTTCAACACCACATTCACTGAACCTCTCTATCCTGGGTTTATGTTCTGGTCTCGTGGTTCTTCAGTGTCTCTGTGTGGTCTGTCAGTCTGAGAAACACTGCTGACTGAAGATCAGCTGACTCTGTTCACTCTGTCCAGCTGGTCTGTTTCATGGTTGGGGGGCGTGATAATGGGGGGTGGGGGTGGTAATGGGGGTTAAATGTTCTACATTACAGAAAAACAATGGACCCCCTTCTTTAATGTCTGTATTGTTCTGATCTCACCAATAAAAAACAAGTGACAATTAAAAAATTAAAGTCCTCCTCCTGCTGTCTTGATATTGGCAGCAGGAGGAGGAGTCATGGCTCCAGATCTGTTACAAATGGTAAACTTGTCTCTCAGGTGTCTTCCCACAGGCCCTGAAAACAGCAGTCATCAAGCCACTACTAGAAAAGAACAATCTAGACAATAATGAATAATTACAGGCCTATATCAAATCTTCCTCTGTTAGGTCAAATGATAGACAAAGCTGTGTTTCAGAAGTTAAATAACTTCTTGATATTGAACAACTGTTTGGATGTCTTCCAGTCAGGTTTTGGACCAAACCGCAGCACTGAGACAGCTCTGGTTAAAGAGTAACTAAACCCTAAAACCACTTTCTTCAACTCTAAACCTCTGTATTTGAGTATTAAGTAGTGTTATGGATCAATCCAAGTCCCAATCTCGACATTTGAGTACAAAGTATTGAAATTTGAAATATTGTGTTAGAAATGTGCATAGTGTCTGCCCTTCTGTTTGAAAAACTCTAACAGGTTTTTTGGAGTACAGTATGACGTAGGAGTACAGCCCCACGTCACCAAACCTATAAAAGCCTCGTCACCCGACTCGGCGAACTGTGGGGACTCAAGTGTGTGTGTGTATTTGTGTGTGTGGGGCAAACATGGTGTCATGTTGCAGCTGATAACGGCGCGAAAGGAGTGAGTGGGGGAGTTTACCCCCGTGCCCCCCTCCCTCTCCAAGTTGATACATTCTCCTGCTTATTCTGCTCCGGTCCCCGGCATCATAACGTGCCTCTCGCTCACACCTGCCGAACCATAGACTGTAAATATTACTGGACGAACCCTGACCCGTCTGTTACATAGGCAGCAAATGAGTCCAATCGACGGCCGCATTCAAATTGGATTTGCTGTCTCAACCTAACTTTGGATCAACCTAGTAACAGCAGTAAGGCGGGACTGTGGGCGGGACCAAAGTTCGCCGACCGACCGACGCGACCGACGCGACCGACGCGACCGACGAGCTTGACGCTAGCAGCCTAGCAGGCTACTTCACAGCATTGCTAACAACTGCTCTATCTGCTACTGCTGTCCTGCTCCCACTCGTCCATAACTATAAACAGTAAGTTAACATTTAACTTTTCTATAACACAGTTAAAACGAATTATCTTCAACGCAAATATATAATTAAAGTCTTAAAACTACACTTTTAAAAAATGTATTACCGGTGGTTATTAGTCACAGCAGTGACTTTGTCCGGGTTAGTAGAACAAAACATTAACAAAGTTTTCACATAAAATGTAAGAAACAGTTTGAGGCTAATCTTTACATTAAAATTCTCACATTGTGTTACAAATCATTACTTACCTTGGTCCATTCCCATTGGGGGTTTCAGCATCTTTTTCCATACACCGAAAAACTGCACCTTCTGGCAGAAGTCACACCACCTTCCCTTCAGTTCTTCGATGAAGCTGCCATTATCCCTATCCAAAATGCATTGAAGCTCCTCCATCACCTATTAAATATACCAATACAGACGTTTGAATGTATCACTTAGGAGGAGGAAATTGGTATATATTAAACATTGTGGTTTTAATCATGCAGTCATTTCTGATTTACATGTCCAATGTCCTTGAAACAAGGATATGCTTCTAGAACTTTATCATGTCTGTCCTCCTCGCGAATGGTATTTGAATCAATGAATGCTCTTCTAGCTACAAATTCCAAATCCAGGAGATGAGAGACATCTTGATGGTTTGGATTTTTTCTTTTATAGAATGTTTGTAGGGTCTTGTAGTGCTTGGCCAAGGTTGCTGGACTGGAAGTGTCTGGACTGTCAATATCTGCAGGCTTGTTGGCTGGAAGACACAAAAATACATAATCAATGTGCCTCACTTTAAAAAAACTTCATCTCATGTTGTTCAATGACAAAAGATCAGAAAAAAATCATACATTCATAGAATACACTTTCAGGGAGTTTATTTTAAGAAACTTCAGACCTGATCCTTACTACCAAATACTAATTCATTATTCTCAATTTTAACCATTGAAATGCGAGTTCATTTCAATCATGCAAAAAGCAAAAATTTAATTATTTTCTGTTTACTAAATGCATTATAACAACTTGCTCTAAACACATATGGTCATGCAGTCAAATACAATTGCAATTAGCCACAAAGGTACACCCCTAAAAAAATTCACACCCACCACACACAGCTATGAGGCAGTTGGACAAACTCACTATCAGGACTGGACAGGGGAGAGGGTGCTTCTCCACTAAGGCTTCGGGGTCTTCTTTTTCCTCAAACACATAACACAGACATCGTTCTGTAAGGATAATGTACTCTAAGGATCATTACGGATGTGACATCTCGCTACCACAGCCAAACAGTGAGGACAATTGATTTTGATTTAGAAGTTTAGACTGTCAGAATAAAAATTTCAGTTTCTTATTATCAGAAGCCCTCAAATAATTTTAACAGTTCATTTCAGTTAATAGTGTATGGGATCCAGCTAGTAGTCATTTAATTCAAGAAATCCCCTCAGTAAATTACATAATAGCTCCCTCATAGTTTTAGTTGACTTCTCAAGACAACACAAAACTGATGGTATAATGCCAGATTTCTGTCAAGTTAATTTCTAAAATAATATTAATGAATTGATAGTAAAACAGCACCAATATAGTGTAAATGGCTATCCTCAGATGTCCATTTTAAAGCCTTTTACTTGGGTCATGTCAGGACTGTCATCTTGACTCAATAATGTTTTTTTTTTAGTTTATCTGAAACATAAATACCTCACAGGGGAAATGTGTAAATGCAATGTTAAAACTCACCTTCTAACTCATTTTGTTTACCGTTCCAGTCTGGGCTGCTACTCCCTTCTGTGGACCCATCCAGAAAGATGGTTGAGTCACTTGACTCAATTTCATCTGTGTCTCTTGGCAGCTCAAGACGACGCCTCTTTGTAGAGCTGCAAAAATAAGTTAGTTAATCAATTAGTTGCCAACTATTAAATTAATCCATCGACTTTATTTGTATAGAACTTTTCATACAAACAAAATGTAACACAAAGTGCTTCGTACAATAAAAACCAAAATCGAAAGCAATCACTTTGTAGTTCTATAAAACACTAAAACAGGAGCACTCATTAAATACGGGAACTGAACAACGCTATCACAAGCAAGACTAGCCTAGCCTTGGTTTTCACTTCAGACTGTAAACACTACAGAGGGTACTGGTTACAAAATACCAAAATAATCCTTGAAACAGAAGTGCATTATCCTTATAGAATGATGTCTGTGTTGTGTGTTAAAGGAAAAAGAAGACCCTAATGTCTACTTGAAGAAGCGCCCTCTCTCCTGTCCGGTCCTGATTGTAAGTCCATCCAACTGCCTCCTAGCGGTAGGAGATGTGCCAATAACTACCAGACCCGGCGTTATACAAATAAGGATTATTCTTTGATTATCAGCGTCATGACGACCCACCGGTCCGATTGATGCGGTCTCGGCCCAAAGCTTGGATTCCGAGTGCATGGTTAATGGCCGAGACACCCCCACTGATGATTGCTGGGAAGCGGGCGGGGTGGACCGCCGCGTGGTATAGGCACGGGGATTTCGGGGCTATCCTTGTGGTGGCTCCTGTCTTCTGCGGGTCAGGCCGGGCCGGGTGGCCATGCCATCCCCGCTCGCTGGGGCGGACGTTGCTGGCGGGTCGCGCGGTATAGGCCGAGGGGGACTGCAGGGCCGCCTCGTGGCGGTTCCTGTCTTCCCCTGGGTCGGGCCGGGCGGCTACGCGGTACTCGTTCTTCGGGTTGTGGCTGCCGGTTGGGCGCGCAGTATAGTGCATGAATGGGTCAGCGATATTAGAGTTTTCTTCAGCGTTGACCGAGTCTCAGGTTGGGTTAGGGTGCAAAACCCACCAACCTCTCGCTGCTGAGTGATCCAAGTGATATTTGCCCATTATTTCAGAGCGGAAGAAACTGTAGCTGCTGCTGCAGTTTTCTACAAGACATCATGCCGACCCCTACCAGGCCGGCAGGGTCCACTGGCAGTTTCAGGCTGAGACGAAATATCCTGAGTCTCAGTGCTGGAGCTGCTAGCGTGGTGTTGCCAGGGAGACGGATTTTCCCTCGGACAGTTACGGGTGGTAGCCCCGTTGGGCCATGGTGCACCCCGAAACGTGCTGTGCCTCTGTCCTCAGCAAGGAGAACACTGTTCCCCAAAGATAAGAAACCCACCGGGGTGCAGTTTCTTTCCACAGTGAGGGATTGGAGGAAGACTTGGACTCGTTCTAAAGCCCTTCCTCCCTTTGTTTCTGTTTGCTTAGTGGTTCCCTGGGCGACCAGGGAATGCTTGTTATGCAAAGCTGATTTGGGCTCCAGCCACTTCAGACAGGTTCACAGGGCCAGCAAAGTCTGCTTCTCCTGTTGCAAGTGTGCCATGACCTTTGACACCCTCTCCAGGGCCTCTAGCCATGTCCCAGGCTGTGGCCGAGGGAAACCCAGGACTGTTTCGGTGGGCATTTTGGGGTGTGATCACTGCTCTCGGTCGTTCTCCACTAAAGCAGGGCTCTCTAATCATAGGCGGTCCCAACACACGGTGGCATATAACCGGGATTCCCAGACAGCAACGGGCAGTAACCGGGTTTCTAAGCTAAAGTGGAGTGACGCTGAGGACAAATATCTGTCCCATTTGTTAACGGTGAAAGGAGAGACAGCAACGGCCCTGGATGAGGCTGTCTCTCACCTAGTAGGCCGGAGTCATCTCCAGATTAAAGCCAGGTGGAGGATACTTAAAAAGACTTCTGTGTTAAGCTCCTACACCTGTGGTTCCGACGGTTTCCTTGTTGGTTCCGGTTTTGGCACGAGCGGGTCAGTCTGCTATCACCAGGCGGGGCTTCTTTTCAACTGATGTCCGCACCATCAACAGTTATGTGAGGGCCATCCAAAGGTTGCTCCAGCGGCGGAGCTTCAGAAACCCCAGCATGGCTGTCCAGGCGGAGGTCGATGAAGGGCAGGGAGAAGGGTAAGGTTTGCCCCCTGTATAAGGTCACTCAGGAACGCTTACTTGCGGACAGGTCTGCGGCAGCTAGGTGGATTCTAGATGGTGTGGAGGAGGTCGCTTGTAGCATCGAGGAAGTCATTGAAAGCTCATACAACAAGGTGTGGGACAGGGGGAACAAATTCCACGGTTTGGGCCAGTTTGCGTCTCTCCCTGCCGCCGATAACATACCTCTCCAGTGTTGCTTCTCACCTGCGGAGGTGTTGAGGGCGCTGAAGTAAATGAAAAATGGCTCGGCCCCCGGGCCCGATCGCATCCAAAAAGTGGATCTGTTGAAGTGGGACCCGAAGGGGGTCAAACTGGCAGATCTATTTAATGCGATTGTCCTTAGTGACTGTTTTCCCACCTGTCTTAGGGGCAGTAGAACTACCCTTATTCCTAAGTCTTTGAGTTTTTCTTTGCAAATGGTCATAAACCTGTGGCGGCCCATTACCATCGGCTCCGTGATTCTCCGAACTCTGTCCAGCGTCTTGACAAGCAGATTGACGGAAGTGTGCGCCCTGCACCCCCAGCCAAAGGGGCTTCATACCAGCCCCTGGATGTTCCGAGAACATTGTGGTTGTGGATGGCCTGATAAACTTGTGCAAGAAGAGCGGTGGTTCATTGGCGTACATCTTCATCGACCTCTCAAAGGCCTTTGACTCGGTTTGTCATGATCACCTGGCGGAGGTGCTGGATAAGAGGGGGGTCGATGTGATGCTCAGAAATGTCATTACTGATTCCTATAATATACAGTGTCGACTCTGGCCTTTGCCGATGACTTGGTCCTTTTGAGTGATTCCTGCGACGGCAGATAGAGAGAGGAGACTGACCACCCCGGTCCTTACTGTCGGAGTCCCCGACCTTTTGATGATGAAAGGGCCCTTAGCTATCATAGCCGATGTAGCGATCAGATTTGAGGGCTCGGACGAGACCCTCAGTGATCTTGCCAAATGCAAGTTTCACAAATATAAGCCATTCGCTAGAGTAGTTAGGAGTCTATATCCGGCCCTGAAACGGGTTCATGTGCAGGGTTTCCCCATCGGTGCACGGGGGAAATGGCATGGACCAAACGGATCATTGCTGGGCCTCTTGGGCCTGAGTAAGTCACAGAGGAATAGCTTTGCTAGGCTCTTTGGCAAAAGAGCCCTGCTCTTCACCATTGACTCAGTTAGAACTTTCATTAAAATAGTACGGTCCAGATGATTTTTCCCTGCTTTTATGTCCAGTAGCCCCGGAGCGGGGGAGGCTTGTGCGCGCTGGGGTCCCGCATGTGTGGCCGCTGGTAGTCCCCGTGGCTGGCAGCGAGTCTGCATTACGCATGCAGTCCCGGGTGGTGTATTGTCTTCCTCCGTCGCCCCCTGGTCCGCGGCAGTGGAGGGGTGGCGGGGTTTTCAGGGGGCGTGGTAGACCCAAATGGCGGGCGCCAAGAGCCCAATCAAGGATCCTAACTAGACTGTTACAGGATAAATGTACTTCACCCATGGAAGAAGACCAGGAGCTCTCAACCTCCACAGGGCTCCACGGTCAGGCTCCTCCATCTAGGAGACCAATGAATACGGGGGGCCAGCAACAGTGAGGAGGAGGGAGAGCCAACACCTCACTTCACAAAAAGGAGACTGGCCCCCGGATCGGCAGGTCCTCAGCCCGCTCCAGAAGTGATTTTTTATTTTTTAAATGTTATTTTAAGAGACATTTGATTTTTTTCAAAGGAAGTATTCTTTGTTGGTTAAAGAGTTTATGTTTCAATGTTTTATAAATAAATGTTTTTTGAATATAATCTGAATCTCTCTCCTGTCATTAATAACAACCTTAATGCATTTTAACACCTTTATTGTTTTTAAAACAGTTACGGGTTCATGAGTTACAGTATGTGTCCAGGAATAAGGACTAGTTTCACAATGTCTGAAAGGATTCTTGGATCAACTTTACTGTCCGTCTTTGCACAATATCACTAAAGGCCTAGTCCAAACCCAGGATGAGGAAACAGAGGTCCTGTCCTCACACGCTCAGTTCTCAAATATCTTTAGCAACATGAAAACGCAAAACGCAAGGTTAAGGCTGTGATGAGCATGTCAAGTCAAAAACGATGTCCTTGACATAAAATTAAACACTTTAATGCACACAGTGCACATGGAGTCATCACAGCTTCTGAAAACATGTCATAACCACGGGGTCGACCACACCTCTTCACTAAGATAAAGGTTTCTGTCCTGTCCTCGCTCCGAGTCAAAAAGACAAAAGAGATACCAAATTGATAAATGTTGATTCTCCTACTCTCCTTTAATCAAATCCAATAAGATTCACAAGCTCATACTTGGACCTTAAAGGAGCACTGAGGCCTAAGACCTGTGTCTGCCCCAATGTGCTTCATCTTACCAACATCTGCCTTACTAACGTCTGTCACTCATTACCATCAGCAGTCTCTCTACTCCAAGCACCTACACCAGTTTACTTCATTTATTAGTTTGTAGCTGCTAGATTATATGAACAGTTATATGTTCTCCTGCCTTCAGAGTGTACCTATGCATGAGTCAGAGTATGCTTCCCAGTGCAGACATTTTATCATCAGGTTTGTGTTTATAGATCATATGTGTGTCTCCACTGCACGTTAAATTAAAACCATGTGAAGCAGACAGTGAATGAGATGTTTAAGAGTCTTTGTTGTTAGACATGAGCCAGTGAGTACAGCTACTGATGTTTTTACTGAACAAGTTGAAGAGGAGCTCACAGTGAGCATTTGAAGGACAATCTTTTATTCTCATTCTGTTTGACTCAAGATGAGATGGAGGAAAGACAGTCTGCAGGAGACGTCATGCTCACTTTGAGGAGCTGGGCCGTATCTGAATTGCCAAGTACATACTCAATCTTTCAGTAGGCAGTAGGCAGTATGCAGTATGTACTATCCGTGCTGCATACTGTTAGTACCCACTATTCAGTATGCACACACAGTAGGCAGATATTTGTGCCTACTTTGTCTGATTCATTCAGTATGGAAGTGACGTCATTAGCCCGTGGACACCTCAGCGTGTTGCTATGGAGTTAGTGCTAGGGAGAAGAAGGCGAGCCAGGAGAAGAGCTCGGAGAAGACACTTTTTTCTCCTCCTGGCCTTGATGGAAGAGGTGAGTTCATGTTGTTTTACAGGTAGTAGTGAAAAGTCAGGTTGATCATTGAATTGACGCTTTGGTCACTGTGTGAAGGTGCAATACAATGAGTTTACATAAGAATGAATATAAATAAAGTATCATGAAGCTAACCACACGTAAAACGCTGGAGCAGGGTAATGTTAGCTATATAGTCAGCTGATTAAAGTTTGTTATCTCATTATTAACCATAATGCAATTAGTTATATAGTGTTTATCTTGTACTTGACCTGTATGTAGCTACCGAAAACATTTCCATGTAATACACACCAAATGCACATTAAAACTGTGTGGCATTGGGAAAAACTGTTTCTAATTATTAATAGTTTGCAATTGACAAAGAATGTAAAATAACGCAATGTGCAATTATTGTCTAAGTGAGTCCAGCCATGTAATGTTTCCAGTTATTTGGTTTTGCCGTTGATATAATATACTTGCATTAACTGAACAGCCTATTGTAAACTGAATTACTACACAGATTCTAACTCAGAACCTTCTTTTCCCCGCAGCATACCAGGGGAGCTAGAGGCATATACTGCCAAATAAACCTCCAGGTACCACTCCTGAGGCTGTACTTTGGTGGTGAGGATACAAGGCCACATTTCCGCCTGAGCAGGGGTGCCTTGAACTTGCTGATGGCTACTTTGGAGGAGGACCGCTCTACCCACGGCTGGGGCAGGGAACTGGAGATGCTGGTGTTCCTCTACTGGCTGGCTAGTGCCACATCATACCGTGTCGTGGTAGAGGCTTTTGCAATTCCAACACAAACAGTCTTTGACTTGGTGCACAAGGCCAGTAAGAGGGTCCTTGCCATTGTGAAGCGGGTGATCCGTTTCCCCACTGCTGCAGAAATGGACGGAGTTGGTGCTGGTTTTGCTCGCCTGGCGGGGTCGGCAGTGTTTGCTCGTGTGGCTGGCAGCATTGATGGCTGCCATGTGAGAGTGGTTGTCCCAGCAGCACACGAGCAGGCATATTTAAACCACAGGCTCTTCCACTCGATCCAGTTCCAGGCCATCTGTGACCACAGGGGGAAGTTCCTGGACGTCTTTGTGGGTTACCCTGGATCAGTCCATGATGCACGTGTCCTCAGGCACTCTGATATGTATGTTCATCAGCTGTACCCCTTACAGGCATGGTGCCTCATTGGAGATCCAAGACCCCATCACCCTCATCACACCCTATCGGGAGCCTGTACACCGCAGGTTCAATGGCAAGCTCTCCAGAGCCAGGCTCGTTGTAGAGCAGGCATGAAAACCAGGTGGCGGACCATCTTCCTCAAGGCTATGGAAGTGAGAATTCCATTTGCTGTGGAGGTGATAACCTGCTGTGCTGTTCTGCACAACCTGTGCCTGGGTACAGAGGACCTGGAATCCCCTTCTGATCAGGACGCGGATGAGGCTGACCCTGATCCTGATGATCAGGACGCGGATGAGGCTGACCCTGATCCTGATGATCAGGACGCGGATGAGGCTGACCCTGATGCTCCTGCTCATCCTTAGGTGGCTGATGGCCTTTGAGATCAGCTCGCAGCTGCAGTCTCAGCACCTGTAGTCTGTGTTCCTGCACTGTGTGATCATGACTACACCACTTGAAGAGCACCTGAACCTCGCATGCACAGCACATTGTTTGTCACTAAACACATTACACCTGACACATTTACACAATACACTATTCACCCTCCACTTATCACTGTCATAACATTTTCATTTTATTTTTTTATTTTTTTGGGAGGCCCTGGATCTGCGTTCTTGTCGCGCCTCCTGTCAGTACCTGTCAACAGGGAAGCTAATGATCCAACACAATTAACATTGTATTAAACAAAACAAAACATGGCTGGGTCAATATAATAAAGACTTTTCTTCAGGAAATTGCATGAATGGAGTGTTGCTTTTAATCATTTAAAGTTTATGGTCAGTGTGTATTTTCAGTGTAACCTAATTTACAATTGTCATCTACCTCCTTCTCAAGGATGACATTTAACATGTGGAGTTTGCATTCCACTTACCTTAACCTCAATCACAAGGACAACGGATTGACCTTTGTTTAGAGATTGAATCTAATTATGCTGATTGGGTTGTTGGGCAGCAGGAATTCTCTGTATTAAGAACATTGGTGATTTGTCTAGCGCTACAGCAAAAGCTTAACTTTTCATGTGCTATGCAAGAGGTGTTACTTCCTACATGAAGATTTTATGGGGTGAAAGAGCCAACTTCAGTTCCCAAAATGATTTAAAGGGTCCTGACATATCTCCCAAATGATATAATAACCAGTCCAGAAACACTGTTCAATCCATTGTTCAGAAATTTCATGCTAAGAATGAATGTGCCAGATGAATTGACACATTTGCTTTCATTACTGTAAATGGACAAAGGCCCCAGCAAAGATGAACAATGAGATTCACCATGAAGTCTAATACTGGCATGTTCTACATTTGTACAATATCTTTCATTATTGGAGATGTCATTTATAATATACAATGCAGACAAATACAGTATGTACAAAATCAATTATTTATTTAACAAATGACAAAATAAATTCCGCAGTTTCACTGGATGAATAAATAACACAAAGTGGCTTTAAATGCAAAAATAACAATCAAACAAACTTGCCAACATAAACATTATAAACAAATAAACAAAATATTTAAGAAGCGCTCCTCACGGGCAGCCGCTTCTCGCGCAAACCGCTCATCTCTATCCCTGCTTTCCCTGTCCCTCCTCGCCTGCTGCTCTCTCATCTCTCCTCCCTTTCCCTCATCTCATTGAGCAGCCTCTCCTCTCTCTCTTCTGCTTTCCTCTCCCTTTCCTCGTCCCTCCTCTCCAGCTGCTCAAACAGTCTCATCCACGGTGGTGGTCTCCTGCGTCTTTTGGCAGGTGGAGAGGAGGTGGAGGAGTGGGAGAAGGAGGACAGAGAGGAGGTGCTGGGTCTGGGAGGAGAGCCAGTGGCAGGAGAGGAGATGGAGGCAGAGGTGGAGGCTAAGCTGGAGGCAGAGTCAGAGGCTGAGGTGGAGGCAGAGGTGGAGGCAGAGGTGGAGGCTGAGGTGGAGGCAGAGGCAGCAACTGACTCTTGAGAGGGAAAGGACATGACAGCTTCTCCCTGGGAGGATGAAGATGCCAGGGCCAGCGGTGTGATGATGTGGCTGGCCCCAAGCACCTCATCCATTAAATTGTACCACTTCCAGGAAGCAGCTGTCATCTCCCCTCCCTCTGTACTAACCCCTGTTTTAGGGGTCCTCAGCTCCTGAGGAAACATGAGAATACACAATATTTTAGTGAACAATATCCATTCAAATACACAACCACGTTTCCATTGTAATGTTAAGCAATGAGGTATATTTTATGTTGTTCAGTTCAAATTCCATTGGCATACTGAATATTCTCAATGTTGCACAGTGTGAAATGTGTCACAGGAATCCTGTGTGCAGCAAAAATTGTCACAGTTGGCAGAGCCTCCTGGACCAGTAGCATGAATGGTCAAATAAATGGCATGTCAGTCTTGATCATGTAATGTGCAAGTTGTATGAGTTACATACTTTGTACTTCTGCTTCAAATTCTCCCACCTCTTCTTCAGAGCGAGGACGGGGACTATCCCCTCCACCCCCATCTCTTGTGCACATGCTCTAATGAGAAGTGTAGTGTAATTGTAATGGGTTAATACCAGGATAAAATCACCTTGAAGCTTATCTTCGAGTTAGACCATCACACGACATAGCACTGACATCGTCTTTTAAGGCAAAATAGTATAGATTGTGAGCCCATATAGCCTGTCGTAGCTCATGACAGCACCTATCTATGAAATCTACAGATGCAAATGGTATAACTTACTCAAAACCCTTGCGGGCAGCGTTCCGCTGTCCGGGCTCTCCACCGGATCAGCTGCCGCGTGTGGTCATCTGTCCCTGTGCAGCACAAGCACTTGTTTTCAACATCCATACAATAATCATGAGTAAATGTTTTTGAGCTTCTGATAACTCATTGCAGAGACTTTACATGATATGCACTGTGGCTCAGTGAATAATACAAAACGTCACATTGCATATAACCAATTTAACAACTTCACATTTGAAAGGCATGTTGCCTGAACCAGCTGCATCCATGGTCATTTGTTTTGCTTTGGAAGCGCACGTGAAGTGACGTTTTATATTTACGTTTCTCACACAGCATTGTGGGAGTTAGTATACACTAAATTTCCTGAAAGCACGCATCCGATCCATACTGCATGAAACCCGGAAGTTAGTAACCATACTGAAATGTTCAGTACACTGCACAGACCCAAAAAATGCATACTGAATGACCACGAAAGTTCAGTATACTGAAACTCCATACTGAATAGTACGTACTGCATACTAAACTGTGACAATTCGGAAAGGGCCCTGGTTTTCTTTTAGACAGGAAGTGAGGAACATGTGTCAGAAAACTTTGACAGCTTCTGATTCAACTAAAGTTTGTAGGAATCAGATGAAGATGTTTAGCTGAGCTCAACACAAAGTTTGAATGTAGCACAGCTCTTCATTACACATGGTCAAACGGTCACCACAGAGCTCAGCAATCAATATATAGACACACAAACAACCAGGTGGAGGTGATCTCCATGATTCACAGTCAATCACGGAGAAATGTGGGCGGGTCTTATTTTAGATTGGCTAATTTAGTCAAAATGACATTAAGATTGACAGGTGGTTTGACTGATCACGTATGTTTATTAGCATTTAATACACGTAACAGTATTTATCAAAGTACTTTTGTTATATTAAAGCTGACGTTTTACAGATAATTTTAGTTTAATTGTCTAATTAATAATAACTGTTTTGTTTCAAGTTACATCAATTTATTACACTATCTTCAATATTTAAATAATAAAAGTGAGAAGATAACAGCACTAGTGACCCTGGATTACACAAGGTATGCCAAAATATATTGTATATATAAAGTATACCCAGTATATATATATATATATATATATATAAATAAATATATTTAGCATATTTTAATGCAGGTAGATCATTTTAAAAGTAGCTCACAAGCCAAAAAGTGTGGGCACCCCCAGCTTACAAGATGTTTGAAATCACATGCTGATCGTTACACCAGCAGGTAAAGAGTCTTAATTAGTTATTGGATGCACCTGTGGAGGTAACCACACAACTTAACATGTCTCACTTTCCACTGAAAAAAGTCTGAGATGGATTTAAATGTCTGCACAAATCATTATTGTCTGTTGGGCCCACCTATGAGTCAATAAAAATATTCCTCATGTCCTGTTTAAAGAACATTTCTCTGTTTTCTTCTCAGCTTGAGAAACTCTTCATCCTGTTTAAAGTCCTCCTCACTACTCATCACAGTTTTACACCTGAGGAGCTCTCCGAAGGCCTAAGACACTTTGTGAATGACTTAGTTACAAAGATCTAGTCCTAACTTTGAGGGGAAATGTCCTGATTCTACAAACTTTCTTAGAATTTTGTCACTAAAAGCAACTCTTAGTACTTCGGAGGCTTTGCGAATACGGCCCCTGAACACTCACTATTCAACATCTTTTAAGCTACCGGTATTTAAACTTGTAATAGGATAGAATATGATTCATACCAGAAAGTGTCAGGCTAAGTAGAGCTATAGCCGACTACAATCAGACGTGTTGTCTTCAACATGAGTTCATTTGAAATTTTATTGTGTCAGCTTGAAATCATACAACCATGTAGTGTAGTGGAACAGGAATGTGCACGGTGAATCAAATCCCACACAATCCATGAACCAATAAATAACACGTCTCGATTGCACTTCATTTTATTGACCACTAGATGTCCTACTCGAGCACTGTGTCATTGAAGCCTCGAGTAATGAACCATTTTTTGAATCAAGTGTGGAGGATTTATTAGCCATCATCAGTCATGAGGCTTCATCTTCCCATCTCTATTAAGTTGACCATGAAAAGTCTACGAGTAGGCCTACACACACAGACCAATCAGTGTGCTGTCCTCTTCTACCTTTTCTACCCAGTCACCTGCTGCCTGTGGCCAATCAGAGAGGCTCTCTGAATCGGTGTCACTCTGAGCCAGGTGAAACCAATCTCCCTCACCGTACTGCTCTCATGGGCTGAATCAAGATATCATCCCTAAACCCTAAACCCTGAGCCCTTTCTGACTTTATCGACATCACCTGGAAAGTGATTGAGTGCATGAGGCTGCGAGGGCTCTAATGGTTAAATACAAATGGGACAGCACTTTGCAACTTCTCTGTAACCATGACTACATGATGTCATGTAGCAAAAGCTTATTTTACATTTTTTACTTTACTCACTCACAGCCATGGCGCTTATAAAAAGTTCTACTATAGGCCTATATGAATGTCTTCGTTGTGGGATAAATAAAGATTTATCTTCTATAAATATAACGGACTAATATGCTCTCTATCTCTCTTGTTTTTGTTTTGCCTAAAGACTCGCAGTAGAGTACTGTAAATAGAGCGTGGTTTCACCTGCCTGTTTTTTTATCGTGGGCTTCCCTGGGGAATCATATGTTTCACGTCACAATGCTATGAACTATGGATAATTCCCTCATGTTAAGTCTGCAGATATTCCCACTTACGGACAGGGTGCATAAAGGGCTCTTAAAGTCAGCGAGAGATCCCTCAAACACTTGAAGACTCGACTGTGGGACAACACTAAATCCTCACAGACTTACTGGGAACGGGCACCAAAGTTGATGAGTGTGTGAGGGTGGACATCGAGATTGGGCCACAGACAATGACACCAAAACAGGATTTATAAAGTTCAGGCAGACCAGTGGCCTCAGGGAGTCAAGCGGACACCTGAAAGACTCTCAGATGTGCAAATGATATTAATGCTGGGTTGAAAGTTCAGTAAAATAATACACCATTGGATTAGGTTTATTTCCAAGAAAAGGAGGGATGTCATGTATTGGTTAGACAAGTCAGATAGTAAACAGGAAGTAAAACCATATGGGAACATGACATTACAGTCAGAGTGCGATAAGTTGTAGGTTTGCGGTTCAGACAATAAAGCAAGTGAAAGTAGAAGCTTCATGAT
Source organism: Labrus bergylta (assembly GCF_963930695.1). Taxonomy (NCBI): domain Eukaryota; kingdom Metazoa; phylum Chordata; class Actinopteri; order Labriformes; family Labridae; genus Labrus; species Labrus bergylta. Next base: position 32,190,651 of record NC_089196.1, read on the forward strand.
TCAATGTAATTCAGTATTAAAATAGGCACACTACATGTACAGCCAACAGATTCCTTTCTATGTGGATACACTTCTAAAAGGCTAGAAAGGTGACATTACCTAGACTTGTAAATGTCAGACATATACATTTCAGTCTGAGCTAACATTGTTACCTTTTAAAGCTCCCAACATACACTCTGTTCCCCTCCACATAAAGCTCTGCTGCTCTGAGACTCTTACACATACTGCTACAGCTATTGAGACCCAAAATAAGAACCACCCTAAGATGGTAGACAGATTGAAATATCCACAAAATCACCAAGATGAATGAATTCATGATCATACTTACACAGACAACAGGATGTGATGAAACGTCTTCATGTTTCTCCTCTCAGCTCACATTAACCTTCATGTGTCACCTGAAACAGGTCAACACATTTCAATCACAGCTTCTCTAATGTGCACAGGCTCTGATAGCAGCTGCTGTGACTGTAATGTTAGTAAACAGCACCCTCTGCTGGCCACAGACACATAGTAATAAAGTCATTCAATGGGCCCTGCTTATTCTGAAATGAGGATTACATCAAGACAAGCAGAGAATAAATATTTAACTTTAATTAAATGGTCAAATATTCAAACAGAACAACGATGAAGATTACAGATGTACTCATCATGTTTGTCTACCGTTTAACTTTTAATACGTTTTTCATTCTTTACACTGTGGACCATTTGTTGACAATGGCGTGAGTTGTGGCGCGGGAATCGGACTGTGATCCGGCCTCTTCAGGCACGCATTTCTCTTTTATTCTCTTTTATCCTCTTTTATTTCCCCTTCTACGAACATACACACACACATATTCCCGTGTAAACGTACATCTGGAGACCAACTCCACCACCGCGCCATTACGCACAGAGATCTATACACTCGCGGCTATCCAGACGCCTCGGAGACACAGATCGTGTAGGGCCGAACTCGGTCTCTTTTAGACATTAAGGCCACATTTAGGCCTTTGTTAGGTTTGCGCCATCGTGAACGACCACATGGGTACGAAGCCATCTCCCCCCTTTTCTTCTTCCCCCTCTCTCTCTCTCTCTCTCTCTCACACACACACACACCTACATTCACACCCTTTCCACAAGCCTTTGCTTGATAATGTTTGTTGCTTAGATTAGTTTATAATAGTTATTTGTTTAATTAAGTTCATTGATTTTGGATTGATGTTGCTTTGTTTAAATAAATTCTGTTATAATTTAAGAGAGCAGTTGTTTGTGGTTACTGGTGTATTTGCATTGTGATATAAGCTGGGTGCGAAGGCTTTGTGTACGGATTTCACGCCTTCAATTTATTAAATATAGTTATTCATTATTAATAATATTAGTAATTAAATAACTAATTTGAGACTGATTTGAGTGATATTTTGGTTATATTTACCTGATTACAGGTTGGTGCCCCAAAACGAGATTAAACATAGTTTAATGATATTTTATTTATTTTATTAATAATTAAGTATAATTATTAAAGAATATAACCAAAGTTGACTTGATACAACCCCAACAAATGGTGCCCCGTGTGAGACCTTCAATAAATCAGCTTTATTGCACTGTTAATGCACAGTAATCCAAACTTAAATCCTAAAAAGGATCCTTCTGAAGAAAATTATATTTTCTTTAAATTTTTGTGGTTTAAGCAAAGCAGACATCAAGCTGTGGCTTAGTTGTGTTGTATGTTGTTAGTTAATGGTTAAAGCCATAACTGTTGTCCCCTTTGGGTCCATCCAACAATTGGACATAATGATGCAGCTAGTGTGACTTTATCAAGGAACTTGATTTGTTGCATTCATCTAGATTTTGATCCTGAAGTATTCTACTAAAGGATTGTGGTGCTCCTTGTTGTTTGAGAGCCATTTGGCCATCCAAGAGTGTAACCTCATCATTGTTGCATAGCCAGTTGTCTGAGAGGTGTGAGTTCCTCCCTTCCTTTGAGGACTTGAGGTGTGAATCCCCTCTCCTATCTTCCAGGATAGACTGCAGTGATCAGTTGGAAAACTTAGATAAGATTTGCTCTTGTGTACCAAGACCCTAGGTGAGTCGGGAGCTGAGACTCCTTTTGGATCAGACGACGCAGCACTGCAAGAAACTGCTGCCGGTCTGACAAACCTCTCCTTAGAGGAGAGTGTCAACCTATATAGCTAGTCAATTAGCATTAGTGATTAGAAGTTAGAAGAGCTAGTTGATCTTGTCAACCACAGAGCCAGGCTCACCCCTAATAAAGACAGAATGTATGCAGAAGACATACATCAACCATGGGCCTAAGCTCACGATGGATCAGATGATCCACCCCTTCAAGACGTAGTTGCTAATCTTATCCACCTCCCTATAGAGCAGCTCGACAGCCTGAATTCCTACACCCTCAGCACATGTGAAGAGAAACTAAAGGGCTTGGTTGAATATGCAAATCAACCAACTGGAAAGCCAACACGTACAGTTTCAGATGTTCTAGGCGAAATTCTCCTCCTTTATCAGCGCAAATCAAATGTGCAGAATGAGATACACCAGGAACAGCTAGCCCGGGTACTAGAAGAAGGACAGATCCTGTGGGACGACTTCGAAAGAATGCAGGATAAACTAAAGACCTTGCAGGAAAATTGCAAGGCCCTGCAGGAGGAGAATAAAACACTGCATGAAAGCAGCAAACTGGCCGAGCAGAAGAAACGAAGTGACCCGGTACCCAGATTTCAGGATAGGCAGATAAGTACTGCAGCCCCCAGATCAGCTGAGGAAACCTCAGACAAAGGATGGGAGACTGAAACAAGCCCCTGGAGGAGGGAGACAGACATGTTGCAGGATCTGGAGGAGAGGGGAAGGCACCGCCGGGTCGACCCAGGCACAAAAGCGCCCACGTCCTCAGACCACCCGGTAAAGAGCTGGATGATTAAAGATGAAGGGCCCCCGCGTTCCGCAATACGCTTTGAGCAAAGAGAACCCTCACCCCGCAGGAGGAGAGGCTTTACTCCCCCTAGAGACAGGGAGGAGACACGGGCCCAATTGGGCACCGAACGCTACCTGTCCCACGATAGACGGCCACGTCTGAGCCGAACACAAACCCCGCCACGGTTACAACTGTACTACCGTGACAACCACAGGGCTTACGATTCGTCAGACGAATTGGACGACCCTCGCCAGCCTTTGGGTCAGGGCCTGCGAACCAGGCAGATAGAACCTCAGGCCAAAGATCTGAAGCGTTTTGACCCAGATAGCCCAGATTCAAGTATTAACGACTACCTTAGAGAAGTTGACCATTGTCTCCTTGATCTGCCTCATGCGTCCTCACATGAAAAACTGAAACGGATCTGGAAGACTACGGCTAGGAGTGTCCGTGATTTCATGGGGACACTCCCACCAAAGGTCTGATCCTTGCAGAAAGGAAACAAATCTGTTAGTCAGCACTTACAAACTGCCAAGCAGAAAGTGTTGGACATGTTTGAATTAATTCAGGGAGCACAGGTAAGCATGGAGCAAGACATATCGTCAGGATATGACTCTGATCCTGGACCAAGCCCCTTAAGAGATCAAACAACCCTGCTGAAAAAGCTCAGTAAAGAACCGAGAAGCCAGGATAACCCAAGGACTGAGGAAATAAGTCTAGTTTTCCCTGATTTTGACTGTGGAGCCCCGCTCCTTGGGGAAACGCCTTAGTTCTCTGACAACTGTGACACCCTTTCACACCTTCACAGGTTTGAATCACCACATAGGAAGGGGGGTGACTTCTCAGCCCCCAGAGGCAGAGATAACACCAGGCCCCCTCCTGCTACCTGTAGGTTCCCATTGCAGGATTCACGGCTGAGGAATATCCAAACCTCAGGTGACTCGGATGGCTCCCTTCTACCCTGAGATCAAAGAATGTGCATAAGGCTCATTGAATCTATGGCAAAGGATGTAGAGCGGTTTGATCCAGATAACTCAGACCTCTGCATCGATGATTACCTCGGAGCGATTAACCTGTGTCTCAGTGAGGTACCTGATGCATCCACAAGAAAAAAACTCAGGCTGATCTGGAAGACAACTTCCAAGAGTGTCCATAACTTCACGACTACCCTTCACCCTGAGATCAGATACCAGTACTCTGCGCTCTGCAATGCTTTGCGCCAGGAATACTCCACCTACATTGACCCTGCATCTGCCCTTCTTAGTGCTTTCAGTGTCGTGCACCAGAAGCACGAGTCCCCCAAAGATTATTACTGGCGACTAAGATCTGCATATTTCCAGGGACGTGAGGCTTCAGGTTTGGAAGAGAACCCAACTTTCAAGTCCATCTTCATGCACAATCTGCATGGCTGCGTGCGTCACCCAGATGTCACCCTGCATAGTCGTACACATCAGCTTAGTATGAAAGAGATCAAGAGATCACGCTTATGTCACGTGTCACGTGACCCGATTCTGACTCCACATAGGAGTGGGGGTGTAGCATCCATTCTGGAAACACAACAATGTCACTCTACCGACATGAATGTTTCCTAGTCCCTGTTTTGTGTTTTGACATTGGTAGGGAGACACATAATATACATGTACATTTACACACCTACATGCCACAAACACCTTCCCACAGGCTTACTCCTGCCCAGGCTAGAAGTTAGCCCACAAATATACACCTGATACTCTTCTCTTTCTCTCCTCCTCTTGTCTGTTTGTTTCATTTGTTTTGTTAAAGAATGCACCTCCAGTAGCAAGGCTTTGCTAATGCCTGGTTAAGTTTTATGCCTAGCTTTAGACATAGTTAGACAGTCTGCCCAGACTTTGCCTCAGTGTCTGCCCAGACCGAATGCCTCTCAAAATGTATGGACTTTTTGCTCACTAACTATTTGAACATTTGTCTCCTAACACATGGACTGTTGGCCCTATTCGCCCTAAAGACCGCGACCCGCAATCCCATTCTTCAGGACAAAGGGGGGATGTTGGGCCACGCAGGCTTAGGACAGTCAAACAATGGACTTGGGCCTGCACCTCTGTAAAAGCCTCATTTGAGTTATTCACTGAGATCACAAAGAGGCCTAAAAGGACTCTTAATCCCAGAATCCCCTGCGGTACTTCACACCTACGCGTGAAGTAAGGGGGGACCGGAACCTCTCTCTCCTCATTGGAGGGGACCTGAGGTAGACCCCCCATGGAGCAGGCCAGGCTACAAAAACTCCAAGACTTCCATTGTTCTTCCTCTTTCCACGCGCTGACTTCTAGTGCTCGGAGACCCAAACTCACCTCCTGTTTCCTGCAACAATCTTCCTTTGTTTTAAGGTTTTTTTTGACGCGCAGGTAATCCGCGGCCGGCAGTGTTCTAAATTCCGAGCTCGGATTGTCCAGTGAACGCATCTCAGTTTCTCGGAGAGCGTCTGACTATAACAGGTTATCAGAAAGATAACGGTCTTATTCCGTCCTGCAACGAAAGGACATCAAAGGACATCTTTCCACTCGACGGAGAACCAACGAAGCCGCTCTCACCGTAAGGGACCCTCGCTGCCATCAGATGCCTCTGCACCAGGACGGACAGAAGATCTGCTCCATCGCCGGACTCTTTTCCTTCACCAATCGCGGACAAAGCGATTCACAAGTGAGGCTTAATTAGGTCTGGGCAGAATTAGCTTTAGAGAGTGTTTTTAACAATTGTTGATCGAATCAGAAACTGTGTCTTTGTTGGACCGCTGCATCCTGAGTTTTACCTGTTTAAAACTCCACCACCGCGCCATTACGCACAGAGATCTATACACTCGCGGCTATCCAGACGCCTCAGAGACACAGATCATGTAGGGCCGAACTCGGTGTCTTTTAGACATTAAGGCCACATTTAGGCCTTTGTTAGGTGTGCGCCATGGGAAGGGCGACCACGTGAGACGAAGTAATCGTCCCCCCCCTTTTCTCTCCCTTTCATCCACACACGCACGCACGCACGCACCCACGCACCCACGTACCCAGGTCTTTGTTAGGTTTGAGCCATCGTGAACGACCACGTGGGTACGAAGCCATCTCCCCACTTTTCTTCTTCCCCCTCTCTCTCTCTCTCTCTCTCTCACACACACACACACACACACACACACACACACACACACACACACACACACACACACACACCTACATTCACACCCCTTCCACAAGCATTTGCTTGATAATGTTTGTTGCCTAGATTAGTTTATAATAGTTATTTGTTTAATTAAGTTCATTGATTTTGGATTGATGTTGCTTTGTTTAAATAAATTCTGTTATAATTTAAGAGAGCAGTTGTTTGTGGTTACTAGTGTATTTACATTGTGATATAAGCTGGGTGCGAAGGCTTTGTGTACGGATTTCACGCCTTCAATTTATTAAATATAGTTATTCATTATTAATAATATTAGTAATTAAATAACTAATTTGAGACTGATTTGAGTGATATTTTGGTTATGTTTGCCTGATTACAGGTTGGTGCCCTAAAACGAGATTAAACATAGTTTAATGATATTTTATTTATATTATTAATAATTAAGTATAATTATTAAAGAATATAACCAAAGTTGACTTGATACAACCCCAACAAGATGTATAAGTGCAGTTATAAAGGGATATAAGACAATTCTATTGACAGAAATCTGTCTCTACTTTTTTGACATTGATGTTTTGTTGCTGACATATGAACCAGTAAGTTTGGGGCAGCTATGACATTTGAATTGAAAGGGTTTATATGAAACAGTTACAGTGTAAGGATCCTTCTTCTCTCCTGATATCTTCTCTTCTTTCTGTCACTCTGTTTCCTTGGAGGCCTCTGTGTTGGGTAGCACAAGTTCTTCAGACAGCTCATGTGGAACCTTGTAATAAATAAACTGATGTAGAGTGAGAAAGACTTTCATCTACTTGTGTTATTTTGTGTCAAGTGTCTAAAGTGTCTTTGGTAAAGAAAAGGAGTTCAGCAGATCCTGATGCAGAGCGACCACAGTCAGGTCAGGTCGATGTCGATTTCACTGAAAACCTGTAAGCCTTAATAAGAATCCTGCAGTCAGAATACAAAATAAAGAAAATTAAAAACTGAATGACAACACCTGTAGATGTCATCTGGCATTCTGGATTTACTCAACATCTTGTTAGAAGAAATGATAGAGATGCATTATAGCCTTCAGTGTGTGTAACTAAATGGTATATGGAAAAAAAAAACACTTCAATGGTCTGTGTATTTGTTCTATTATCATTTCTCTCTTTGGCTTCCTTTTTGCTGCTTCACTGCTTTTTATACACTTTCAGCTAAGAGGAAAATGATTCTTCGATTGGTCTTGGCGCTATCCAATTCCCACGGTAACCTGACTCGTCATCAATCTTAAAACTTTTCTATTTCAATAAAAGTAACTGCTTTCATTTATCAATATTTCACCTCCAAGCAGACCCTTATTCTAAAAGACTGAACACATTGGTTTGGGTTAGGCCACGATAGTAAAAGAGTTCGAAGAGGAGACTTTAATGCAGCGAGGTTACAACTGTTTATTGTGTGTGGTTCAGAAAAGCAAGGAAAATATCTATGAACAAAATTCTTCACATATACATTCATATTATAATTGTAAAATATACTGGGGAAGCAGTTTTCCACTTATACAATGTTAACCATGCATCTTTTAGCATCCTTACCTTCCTTTTTCCCATTTTAACACCAAACAAAACAAATTAGAATTCAAGTTAATATAACCATTAAAGGAATCTGAATTTTAGTATCTATTCAGTTCTTTATCTTTTGTTTATAATTTAAACAAACCAGTTAAATGTGTTCAATATTAATTATTATTTACCCTTCTAATTTAATTGTTTCATGTGAACACTACACTATAAAACCAGAATACAGAGTGCATCACTATGAAATAAACAGCCTACATTAAATACATGTCACCATTCAAACATTCTGAACAGATAATTACCAAAGAACACCGCACACTTACCAAAGGTATCTCTGCTGTCTTCCTTTCATTGAATTCAGCCTGAAAGTGTCTCAGCCTCTCACCTCACTCCTGCTCTCACACACACCGCTGACACTCCTGTCTGTCAGTTAGAGCCACTCAGCAGGTTTACACACCTGGCTCACAAAGGTTACCTGATTTCCTGACCTGCTCAGTGCTGCTCTCCAGTGTTCAATACAAACTTTAAATAAAGGCTGACAACAGAGATAACCTGATAAGTAATAATAAAGCTGATTAACCTTTAAACACAAAGTAAATAAAAGCATATAAATATTTAAATTTTCAGATTGTCCTTAGATTTTAACAAAACAAAGACTGATTTAAAAAAATCCCCCAAACACCAAACATTTGTTATATGGAAAATAACTTTATTTTGTGTGTTTTTTCATTAAAAATATTATCATCATGTAATCAAACTGGCATTTAAAGGGTTAAAAATCCTGATAATTATTCAATATTTGATCGTTTTGATCAGGACTGAAGTTGATCAAAAGATTTAACCCAAAAAGCAGAAAAAAAGAATCTGTAATATTTTATAGCAGTTTTTGGAAGTGAACATTTTTGTCCTTAATGACTGAAGAGGGTAGTACATTTTAAATCTGATGCTACACAAAAACTAATAATGCATTAAAGTAAATATTTTGTATAATCTTTGACATGTCCAAGACTGATTTAAAAAAAAAATCCCACAGCCACCAAATATTTGTTATATGGAAAATAACTTTTTTTTTCATAAATAATAACAGTGACATCAAGTGATGAAATTGCCATCTAAAGGGTTAAAATCCTCAAAATGATTGAATGTTTGGTAGTTTTGAGCAGGGCGGAAGTTGTTTAAGAGATTTATGCAGAAAAAAAGCAACAACAAAATGTAATCTGTTCTATTTTTATAGCAGATTATGGAAGTGTAGATTTTTGTCCTGAATGACTTAAGAGGGTAGTAAATTAAACTGATGCCTGAGGGTTTAAAGTGTGTCTTATACAGCGGATTTGACGGTAATAACAGCTTATTTCAAGGACCTTTATATAAAGTGTTACCCAAGAAGAACTTAGACTGAGGTTCTGCCTGTGTTTAAACGGATGTCATTAAACTCTTTAACCAGAGCTGTCTCAGTGCTGCAGTTTGGTCCAAAACCTGACTGGAAGACATCCAAACAGTTGTTCAATATCAAGAAGTTATTTAACTTCTGAAACACAGCTTTGTCTATCATTTGACCTAACAGAGGAAGATTTGATATAGGCCTGTAATGATTCATTATTGTCTAGATTGTTCTTTTCTAGGAGTGGCTGTTGTTTTCAGGGCCTGTGGGAAGACACCTGAGAGACAAGTTTACCATTTGTAACAGATCTGGAGCCATGACTCCTCCTCCTGCTGCCAATATCAAGACAGCAGGAGGAGGACTTTAATTGTTTAATTGTCACTTGTTTTTTATTGGTGAGATCAGAACAATACAGACATTAAAGAAGGGGGTCCATTGTTTTTCTGTGATGTAGAACATTTAACCCCCATTACCACCCCCACCCCCCATTATCACACCCCCCAACCATGAAACAGACGAGCTGGACAGAGTGAACAGAGTCAGCTGATCTTCAGTCAGCAGTGTTTCTCAGACTGACAGACCACACAGAGACACTGAAGAACCAGGAGACCAGAACCCAAACCCAGGATAGAGAGGTTCAGTGAATGTGGTGTTGAAGGTGTGGAGGTGGATCAATGTGTCAGAGGAAACTCTGTAGAAGGACAGAGAGCCAGAAGGACAGTCCACATACACTGCTACTCTGTTAGAGACAGAGGAGGAGGAAGAGGAGGAGGAGAAAGAGGAGGAGGAGGAGGAGGAGGAGATCTCTGTTTCTCTGTTATTGTGATAGACAGAGTAACCTCTATCAGAGCAGATCAGACTCCAGGACTGATCATTAAATCCAAACGAACATTCATTCCTGCCTCCTCTGCTTCTGATTCCTCTGTAACTCACTGATACATTAACCTTTCCTCTCCACTCGACCTCCCAGTAACAGCGACCAGTCAGACCAGTCCTACACAGCAGCTGAGGCCAGTGTTCAAATCTGTCTGGATGATGAGGATATGACTGATGCTCCTCCACACATGTCACCTTCCTGTTGTTGTCAGAAAGTTTGAGGTTTCTGTTCACTGTGTTTGTGTCCAGTTCCAGCTCACAGGCGTCTGATGGAGAGAACGAGACACAACACAGCTGCAGGTTATCATCTGTTCATTCATCAACAACTTTACTGACACTTACTGATAGGAGTTTAAAGGTACTCGGACCGGATCGTTTCGGTACAGGACTGATCCGAGTACGCGCGGAACAAAAGTGATTTAATCTGTGTTCCCACACGGACCGCAAAGCAGAAGCACATCTCAGGATAGAGGAAGGCTGCGGCTGCTGATATGGGACACAGCTTTTAGTTAGTAACTTGTAAAAAAGTTCAAACATAAACTGTGCAAACTGTGCAGATTAGTAGTTCCTCGAGTCCTGTTGGTCTGGACAGTTGCATATAACCGGGATGGAGTTCTTTTTACAGACTTACTCTTAAGTTTTGTTTTCATTTTCAGCGACGATCCCGCTCAAACTAAGAGCAAAAGGGGAGGGGGAGACACGTCTGTGTGGGAAAATAACCTGCAGCATGATAGGATGAACACCTCCCTCCCCATTCCCACAATAATGGACAAAGAGACGTTGACAAGACGAGAGTAGTGTGCCGTTCTTGTTCAGCGGACATCGGGTACGTCACAGGCAACACGTCCAACTTATTAAAGCACTTGAAAAGGCACCACGCAAACATCACTGCAACTAGGAAAAAACAGACAGCCTTTTGCTAATAATTCTAAACGGGCCAAAGCCATAAAAAAATGCCATTGAAGTTCTTATATCGACAGAGGGAAATATTAATAGTTCTGAAACTACACTGTCCCAGATGTGATTAGGTTTATTATGTGCTCAAAGAGCATTCAAAAAAGTGTTGCCTTCATAAACTAAAAGGTGGAAGTGTAATTAAAAATAAATATTTTTTACATATAGGCTATATTAATGACTTCATTTCATTCTAAAATAACTTTATTTCATTTCATTCATATCTTTTATTTATTGGAGACTTTTTTTTGATTGAAGGAAGCAGCATAAGTTTCTTTTACGTTTTTTTTTTACAGTGTTTAATTTAAAATGTTATTAAAAAGTAACCTGAGCAGGTGTACAAGTCTGAACTGTCGGTGTTGCACATAGTCCAATGTGAAAAAGGGAAATTATAAATGTTCCTAATAAAGAAAAAAAAGCGTTGCATCAGGTCCCTTTACTGTAGTGAAAATGTACCAAACCGAAGCTTCAAAACTGAGAACTGTACCGAACTGAAATGTTTGTGTACCGTTACACCCCTACTTACTGAGAGTCAATCAAACTTACAGTTCATGTTCAGCACTGAATGATGTTTGACAGCACTGAAATGTAATAATCCACTTCTAATCAAGTTCAAATGGAGTTACCATGGCAGCCAGGAAGAATGGAGATCCAAATCAACAAACACATGCAGTGAATAAAGTCTGACTAATCAAAGTGCAGCACAAAGAATCTATGAACCATCTGCTGTCTCCAACTGTTCTGTCCTCAGAGGTCACATTCAGCACAAACAGGAGCCTCATTTCCACTTTCACTGTCACACACAATGTGATGGCAGCAGGAGTGTGCCACGTCCCTTTGTCCTGTCTAACTAGTTTTAAACTGTGTTTCTGAAGTCATGGAGACCATTTCTTTACCATCAATCTAGGCTCTACAACATACATGTTTTTGTTTTAATGTAAATTTAACTGGACTGGATGAACAGATCAAAATCTGAAGAAACAGATGACATCTCAGTCCTTGTGAGTTTTTCTCTGCTTGTCTAAGGTGTAGGCCACGCCGTCCCGACCTCACCTGGCCACCTGGCGGCCTGCAGCTGACTTGTGTATTGTTGTTGGATGTTCCTGCTGGCCTGTACTATGGTGATCGTGGACTTTGCTGTGTGCCTTACTGTCTGCACAGCCAGAAGACGAGGAGGAGAGCTAGCTTATGTCTCTAAAGATATTCTGTTACTATTTCATCACTGAATTCACGTCTGGATGTTTTTGAGGAGAGAACTTGATGTTAGAGACTCTGCATATTTACATGTTTGTGAAAATGAACGTCAAATCAAAAATGATTTCTGTTGTTTTTAAAGTTGATGAGCTCCACGAGCTCGACTACGAGCAGCCGGCCAGCAGCCAACATCAAAATGTGAAATGTCACAAAAACTGCATGTTGTAAAATATACATTTCTGTTGGATGCGATGAATGGTGATTTTCTATTCACTGGATTATCACTTTTATTTCAGTTTACATTTTTTATTTCATATTTAAACTCTCATGAGTTTCCATCACCCTCACTTTTATCATCACTTTGTGTTACTTCCAGCCCTCATCCTGTTGTAGTCTGAAAGGTTTAATCATAACAGAAACACAATCTGGACAGCAGCAGGCACAAACCAATAGTTATCTAACCTCTGAATTTAGCCAAGTCATAAGATCATGTTCTAATACACACACACACACACACACACACACACACACACACACATACACACACACTCTTTCCTGTTAAGAGACCAGTTGTCTGTCCAGGAAACTTCTAGGAAATGGTCTTCATATAGCACACATGTTGTAATTGCTCAGTGTGTTAATTGCCCATAAAAGGATGATTGGGATGTTATAAAAGTTCCGGTTGAGCGAGGACGCTGGCGTGTATGTCGCCGCTTCACGATCCGTGACAAAAATCGTGTTTCTTTTGTGCTATCTATGCTTCTCCCTCCTACTTATCCTCTACTAACAGTCTGCAAACAGATCGACTTTGCTGCTGCTTTCAGTTTGTGTAAACTGACAGCTACTCACCATCTATGATGATCAGCTGTTAGCGCTAGCCGCCGATCAGCTGTTAGCTTCTCGCACAGCTATCAGGATATCTTCACCAGTCTGTGATCACTGGACCCTCGCCTGCCTTATTGGTGGACCGTCCTTCTTCGTCGGCCACGTCGGCTCCCTACCTGGCTTGGACCCGTCGCCCTGCGCCACCTGTTGGCTACCGCTGGCTGCCGCTTCCCCCCTACTCTGGCTCGGCTGCTGGCGGCGAAGAGGCCTGCCTGACAACCAGACTGCCGGCTGCTGCTCTCCTGCTCAGATTGTGTCCAGACGGGTCCCCCGTCTGCCACAAAATTGGTCCTTTCCTTATCCTGGTTTGGCTCTCATTCCTGCGGTTTTCCTGACCCCGGCTGGCGCCCGGTAGCTTGCGGCTTTCAGCCTGCGGCTAGCAGCTGCTCTCCCTGCTGCGGACATGGTACTACTAACATACTCCGCTCTGCAACTCCGGAATCTCGCCTGCCACTTCTCTCCGGACAACCTTGCTTCCATTAAATCTTTCGGACTCCTGCGCCGTCCTCACTACGTGCATAGGGCTGCCCGATGCAAGTTTGTTTACACTGACCATGCTATCCCCACTGTAGTGTCTGACCGGCGCCATCATCACAACAAATCACACGTGCACACCAGAAACCTGATACCTGTTGTTGTGTGTGTTGACAGAACCACTCCTCTCTCCCCCTCTGCTTCAGAATACACCACCGCCTCATTTATGCTGCAGAATGCTCGCTCCCTTAACAACAAAGCAAGCCTATTTCACTAAATATCAAACTTTACTGACAGATCCACGTCATCACAATCATTTAAACCGATGGTTTTATTTAGGCTATAATCGCGCATGTAGTGAGCCGTTTCCAATAAGTAACTTTCATTATGACAATATATAAACATAAAATAAAAATAAAAGTCCGCCACATACATATTGCATCAGCGCCGTCTCGCCTTCATTATCCCGGACGGACCTCAGAGGACCGGACTTGTACACTAATGTAATCACTGATGACAGTGGAAC